>NC_031776.1:13211897-13368379 GCF_001522545.3 Parus major | reverse complement strand
AATTGTTTCCTTTATTTTTAAAGGAACTTTTAAAACATTTTGATCAGGGGTTTTTTTTAATGCCTTAATAGAATCTTTAAACAGAAGGAGGTAAATTTGAGTTCTGATGATATTACAGCTAAATTTGGCATGCAAATTGACTGCAATTGATTATGAATTTGGGTGAGTTTCAAAGTGTGAAATACAGGTACTGACTAGGAATTTAGCTGCTGAACTCAGAGCATTTCCTCAGCTGAAGATGCAGTATAGGTGTATGTTTGATTTAAAGCTATTTGCTGTCTGTTTCTTAGGATGATGGCAGAGATATTTTGCCCCTTTTCCTGTCCCAAAGACTGTGTGCCCCAGAAATTCTGCTACTGTGCTGTTTGGAGATGAAAATATTCTGTTTAGGTATCTTCAGCTTTCACCTACGGTGAAACATAAGTGGAAAATGTTGAAACATCTGTATCCATTTCCTTGTTAATGCCCCACTCTTGTCTTTATTTCTTAAAAGTAAATTTCTTGGAACTCTCTCATGTTGCATATTGTGAATGAAATCACAGTTGCTAAGCCAGAGATGAGTATAAATTCCAGATAAATCTCTATTGTTGTCTCAATGATGACATATTTTCATTTCTTTTTTTGGGGGGGGGAGGAAAAAAGTAATTAGCTTTTAGAAAAAATAAAGTGTAATCTTCAGTATTTTAAGAATTGTCAGAAGACTAATACTTGGACGATTGTCTTACCAGAGAGAGAAAGCTTTCTTTTTCCCGTTTTTTTCCCCCCTTTTTTGTTTTTGTATATGAAATACAAATCTAAGGCAGCCTCCACAGACTAGGCTGCAGGTAACTGTTTAATACAATTATTTCCATTATTCTTGTCTCTGTTTCTAACAGCTGTTTTTAAATGCTAACAATAAAGTGGCAGACAAGAGTGAGAAAGACCTTACCAACAAATTACTGACAGAAATGAATGAGGACCAGGTACCTACCTAAACTGTATTTTGCTTCAGTTGAAGGCAAGACACAATCACAGGAAAATTGATTCCTGTGCTTCACCTTAACCATCCTACTTAAGTCTTCTGCAGCAAGATGGACTTGTGGTGCTGCACAGATCAGCATTTCCCATCTCTGGAAAATGATTTTTCTGAATAACAGATTGAATTCAGCCTATGTTTATTCATCTGCTTCAAACTGCAGATATTGGTGATAAAATGAGCATCAGTTATACTCCTTTTAAGGAAAAGGTGAAGTACACGAATGGGATCCAAATTAATTCTCTCAACCTGATGGTGATTCTTTTTCCCCTCCTTTTCCTCTTTTTTGCTCTTTGTCTCAGCACTGTGGTGTTTTGGATTCTGGGGCTTTGTTTGTGAATCTCAATGGTTGTGTTTGGTGTCCTGATTCTTTGCTTGTCATCAAGAACAGATGTTCACAAAACAATGGACAGGCTGAATCAGGGAGGTAGGAATAGCCTGTTGCTCCACTTTTCCCAAATACTGTAAAAAGTTTCAAATGCAAATTTTTGTGGGTTTTTTATAGTAGAATTACTTGTTCTAATTAAAAATGTAAAAAATTCTCTATACAAGGGATGGTTATTTACAAATTGTGATTTTTAACTAATAGCTTTGGCTTTTTTTGACACAGCACAACGCTCTAACTGCATGTAAATGTTTCTTCACATCTAATAGTCTTCTGATTCTTGACATTTCACTTTCAAGATGTGTCTGAGGTGCAAGTAGTATTTCAGAGATGATGAAACAGTATGTTTGTTTGCAGTGTTGCTAATTAGGTTTACTGATGGATGCAAAAGAGTGCTCGAACATTTTTGTTCTTAAAACCAACATAGAAATATCAATATAAACAAGAATTACAGAAAAATACCTCGAAAGATTTCTTAAATTGGAGAGAGAGGTGTTGAATCAATGTAATGAGGCTATGGGTGAGGTAGCCACCTGACTGTGCTGGTATGACTTATCTCTAACACTTCATGGGTGTGTCTGTGCTGCATTGGTTTGCAGGGCCTTGGATGGAAAATAAGTCACTTTATATGAACTGCAGATGCTGATTTTCCAGCAGCACAGACACATTGCAAGAGATTTCCTAATTGTTTTCCTCCCTCCCTCTTGAGGTTGTCCATTAGACGCATGAGGAAAACTTGTTTGACCATCAGAATATTTGAGGTGCAGTTTGTGTTGCGAATGCTTCTCTCCTCTTGAAGTCTGTGGTTAGTTGTCTACTGTGATGTAATTCCTTGTAAGCTGCGGGGTTTGAAATTTTCACTGGTGGGGCGATGATTTTTGAAGCATGTTACCAAACTCTTGGTTTCCTTTCTGGCAGGAGGGCACAGCACAGATTTTGGAGCTGAACTGTCTTTGCATGTTTGTACATGACTTCTGTACCTGCTCCTTTCAGGTGTTTCAGGGACACCTGGACTCCTTGGCAGTGTCAACCATTCAAGCCCTCACAGCAGTAATGCACAAGTCTCCAGCTGCAAAGGTAACAGTGTCTATGCAGAGGGCTGTTCACAGCTTCTTGATCTTGTTTCCAGTTATTATTTTTATCACAATACCTTGATGGATCTTGCTAATGGAGATGAGCAGATTGTGGTCACACATTCATGCCAGATAGGAATAGCTGATTCACATTCCTTATCCTTTTATATGTGTCTGATGGCTGGACACTGAGTCATCTTTCTGCCAAAACTGGAAAATCTGAGTATGATGGCAGTTGGAACCTTTGTAAAGGAGGTACGTTGTTACTTGTCCCATGGATATATAGGGTAGACTTAGTGGGTATTTCCAGGAGTTCTCAGGCAGCTGTTTGTGTTGTAGCTTTATATGGCTTTAAACTAAGCCAGGACAGTATTGCTGTGGTTATGTCATTGCTCTGTGCCCTTCCTTGGTGTAGTTATTCTTGTGATTTGGTCATTGGATAAGTTGTGGTTAGTTTGTCATTCTGACTGGAAGCCAAGCCCATGGAAAAATAGTATATTTATTCCTGGATTGCTGACTTTCTTGAATTTAACCCTTGGCTGAATGATTCCCTAGACTTGGCACAGTTAAAGGGATGTGACTATACACTGAAGGATAAACAAAGAGTGGGAATTTCATTTGTTAGTGAAACTGGAATTTTTATCCTCAGGAGGTCTTCAAGGAGAGAATTGGGTATGCGCACATGTATGAGGTACTAAAATCATTGGGTCAGCCTTCACGGGAATTGCTGGAAGAACTCATGAATATGGTGAGCTGTGCTTGCTGTGAAGCAGGAATGCTTACATCTTTCAACAGTACTTCTGGCCCTGTCCTATTGTATTTCATGTCTGAGTTCCCTGCTGTTTTTCAGGCTGTTGAAGGTGACCACATGGCTGTTGGGATACTAGGCATTAGTAATGTCCAGCCCTTATTGCTGCTTATCCAGTGGCTTCCAGAACTAGAATCACACGAGCTGCAGATTTTTATCTCCAATTGGTTGAGGCGAATCTGCTGTATCGACAGACAGAGCCGTGCCACGTGTGTCAATGCTAACATGGTCATCCGTATCATCGAGACCCTCAATTCCCACTCAGTGCTCCACAGCACTTGTGCAGAGAACCTGATTGCCCTGCTGGGCTCCCTGGGCAGCCAGTCCATGGGCTCAGAAGAGCTGCTCCAGCTGGTGCGGCTGCTGCGGCCGGAGGAGCCGCGGGGCGCTCACCCGTACGTGGTGCCGGTGACGCGGGCGCTGCTGGCCATGGCGCGCAAGCAGGGCCTGGCCAGCGCCCTGCAGTACTTCGACCTGCACCACAGCATGGCCGGCATCGCCCTGCCCGCCATCCACAGGTGGCCGGGCTCCGCTTTCTCCTTCAACGCCTGGCTCTGCCTTGACCAGGACCGGGTGGACCTCGGCACGACGGGCAAAAGTGGCAAGAGGAAGCAGCTCTATAGGTACGGTTACTGTAACTGCTGCAACCTACAGATGTAGGCCATCCGTGCCCTGTGGCGTCTGGTAGCCCGTGACGTGTGCTGCTTCTGCTTGTCTTTACCAAAGGCAGTACTTAATGCTTAGTCTGGGAAAGGGAGAGCTTTCATCTGCCACCACAGCCGAGTTCTGTCACAGAAATAACGCGTAGCTTTTCTGTTCTAATGGCTTGTCATCTACAGTTTCGACATCCATAGCCTCAAATAGTGGTAAGGTTCATTGCTTAAACAAAACACCATTAAAAACCAAAACCCAATCCCTCCAACCCCCCACCCAAAACCAGAATAGCCTTCACACAGTTTGTTGTAAAGGTAATGAATTCTGGATTTGTGTAAGAGCACAAGTGAGAAGGCATCTTCATGGTGCTTAAATAGTGCACACATATTGATATGAATGCTTCTTGATATAATTTACCTTTTTGGGTACTAACAGAAGCAAACAAATGTCTTTTGGTCTTCTGTCTTCTTTTTTTCTTCTTTCTTTTTTTTTTTTTTTTTGATAAGAGGAGTAACAGTCACATAGTAAATATTGAACCACCACCAAACAACTTGAGTAGATTTTCCTCTTAATGAATGTATTGTTAGGTGGTAGTTTTGATGAAGCAAGTCCTTGATTGTGTGTCTTTTGTAGCTTTTTTACAGGAAGTGGTATGGGGTTTGAAGCCTTTATTGCGTGCTCGGGAGTATTGGTGGTTGCTGTGTGCACAAAGAGGGAATATGCAACAGTGATGCTGCCTGACCATTGTTTTTTTGACTCTCTCTGGGTAAGATTTGATACTGACAAGCACTTTGTTTAGGATTGTATTGTTAGGTCCGAAGTCAAAATCACGTTTTTTTGAATGTTTTACAAATAATCTGTTTTATAATATTGCAGTAATTCATTGGATAAGAGCAGATTTAATCTCAAATCATGCAAGCAATTTTCACATAGATTAGTTGTTGACTGAGCTAATTTATCCATGTGTATTAGGCATTTTTTGTTGATTAAGCTTGTTACAGCGTTAGATGTTTTTTATATTAAACTAAAGCACAGGTGGCTGCAGTGCTGTGCGAATAAATTAGCTGTGGTGCTGTTTCTGCATTACCCTTTCCTGTTCCTATACTTAAGAACTGATGTGCATTACTGTGAAAGAGCTGTATCTTTCTCTTCAAAAACCTGTTTATATGTAAACATTACATTTACTACTTCAAAATGGAAGCAGCAGGTGCTTTTTATATTCTTGTTGATGCTTTGGATTTATTTTCTTAAGTGCTTTCCTCACCAGCTTAATAGAGAGAAAGCTAAATAGTTTCATATAGTAGTTTCAATGCTCTTAATAATGACTTAATTTTTTATTTTTTTTTTCTTAACCAGCACAACATAACTATTGTTCATGTGCCTGGAAAGAGGCCCTTTGGTCAGAGCCTTGTGTATATCTATGTCAATGGACAGCAGAAGGTCTCTGCCCCACTTCGATTCCCTGCTATGAATGAAGTAAGTTCCCTTCTGAGCCATACCTGGTAGGATGAGCTCTCATATAACAGTGTGAGTTCAGACTATTGCTAATGGTGTTCAGCTTTGGATGCTGTCCAGAATGTCATTTTGAAGTGTAACTAACCATTAAGTAATGCTTGTTTAGTCATCTCAGTTTATAAACAAAATAAAAAACTCTGCCAGATGATACTGATTAAATTATGGGGTTGTCTTCAAAATAATTGCCTGAACATATTGACATAATTTATTATTACATCTTAATAAATGGCAGCTCTACTAGTAGGATTGATGTAACAGTACTCAATGAGGAATATTCCCTGTTATTTTCAGTATTTTAATTTATTTTTATTTTTGTTTTCTGAATGTTTCCTTAATATGTTATTCCTTTATTCCTTTGGTGACTGAACAAGCACTTTATGTGCTGTTAATCTAACCATTTTGGATGTGTACACATTTAGCAATACACTTGCTATCAAAATGAGTATATGCCATGTTTAATTTCCTCTGTAAGCTTTGTTCATTCCTTTTGGGGAACAAATTTATATTAAACTGGGCTACAACACCAAACATTCTTCCCTCTTTTCTAAGTTGTAATTTGGTATTTGTTAAGTACGTTGAGAAAACAGTTAAGTTGGATGCTGTAGTGGTAAAATCAGTATAAAACTTAAAAATGAGAATAAGTGTAGTTTTCATTTCAAGCTAAAACTCTGTTTTTTAGCTTATCTGTAGAATAAACAGTATAAATCTTATGGTAACTAAAAGCAGGGCAAGTAATTTTACCATGAGAGCATCTATTTGAGTGGACAAACTGATATGAGAAATGTACAGTAGCAGATATGCTGGACTAGTATTTTGGAATATAATCCAGAAGAGGAGTGTTTACAGAGGGGTATCTCAGGAGCACTGTCCTCCCTGGCTTTGCTTCTGCTAGAGGTCATGCAGCACTTGATTGCTCTTAGCTGGAAAAAGGGTGTTTCTCCTATTAAGAGAAGCATATGCTCTGGGTTTTGGCCTACTGTGATGGATTGCTCGTTTTTCAAGCAATTTTTTTGTTGCTTGTGGTTTCATTTATTTAGTTCAGATTTGCTACATGCAGTCTTCAGATTTAAAGCTTAGACCGACAGTGTATGTTTTGTTTTCTTTCTTCCATGTGTGACTCTCCAGTCTTTTACTTCTTGCTGCATTGGTTCAGCTGGTCAAAGAACAACAACTCCTCCTCCATCTCAGATACCAGATCCGCCTTTTTCCTCCCCAGTCATGCCCCATCGGACATCCCTTGGGGGCATTCTCGCTACTGGAAGTTGGGGTGGGGTGCTTGGAAAACCAGAGTTCATCACCAAAATGATCTCAGCAGGGACTCAGGACAGTGAATGGGGGTGTCCAACATCTTTGGAGGGCCAACTTGGATCAGTTATTATCTTTCATGAAGCATTGCAACCTTCTCAGGTGAAAGCATTATATTTAGCAGGTAAGTGGCGATTGTACTGGTTTTAGCAAAGTAAAAGGAATGAGTTATGAACAAGACCCCCCCACTAAGCTTTGCTCTACACAGACACATAATGAACAGCTTGCAATCCAGAAGAGCTGCAGATCTGACCTAAGTGAGAGGGCTTTAAAGCAAATAAGCTTAATATTTAATAAGTATGTTATGAAGTTTGATTTTAAACTGTTATATTTGCATAGGCGCATCTGTTTATCATAGGTGCAGACCTGCAAAATTAAAATGTTAGGTAATAATTTCACTTGTAAATTCCAAATTTTTACTGCTGTTTGCCTATGTGTGTTTACAGCTGAGACTCTTTAAAAGTATTGCCCTTATTTGTTAGGCCGCTTAAAGGTGATTTATGCTTGAGGATTTTTCCATAAGAGTCAATAATTAGGCGGTCATTTTAAAGAAAATATTCTGAAAGCTACATTGTATAGTTCAAAGTGTGAAAGGTATGAAGTTCCATAATGACTGAAGGTTGTTACAGATTGGCATTAAAACACTTGCATCATTTAATGGAAATATTTCCTATTGCTAAACAAAACTGTCTTGAAGGTTACTCATTTTCTGGGCATTTAGGCTGGATGACAGAGATTAGTGACAAATATGAGGTGGGTATTTGTAAAGACACACGAGTGCTGTTGGAAGGTATAAAAGCACCTTTGAGCAGTTGAGCTTTTCATGTATAATGTGTTCCTTTTCAAGCAGACCCTCTTAAATGAATGATTTTAAGTTGTAAAAACTCTACTTCAAAGCATGTCTCAAATCAATATGGTTCAGACTACTCTATTTGTTCAGTTTGGTAGTATAAAATTTGTAAAGCGCAACATTAAGAACCAGTGGACTTTAAATATATGTCACATGATTTTATATACCTTTTTTTAATAGGTCCAAACTGTTTAACTCCATGGAAGTCTCAAGAAGCTGAAGTAGCAGATCTCCCCAGTAAGGTGCTGCTTCATTATACACCAAAGGTATGAAACAGAACATAATTTCTGTTTGACTACAACAGTGTGCATTACTTTCAGTGTTTGCACTGTGGGTTTTTTTGGAAGATGAGCAGTGAGAGCTTTCTTAAACTGTAGTCTTGTGCAGACATACTAGATTTGGCAAAAGGATGGAATTACCTTGTACAATAAAGAAAGTCAAATCTAAAATGACATATATATTCTAGGGGTTTCATGTTGTTTAAGTACTTTAATATCAACAAATGGGCACAAAATCTTGTGCTCAAGCATCTGTAACTTGTTTCCTAGATGATATCATGGCTTCTTTATTTGTTTATCAGGCCTGCAGAAACCCAATTTGCCTTGATCTGTCTGCAAATCTTTTACATGGAAGGCTAACTGGAAACAAAGTAGTGAATTGGGACATCAAGGTAAATGTGTTGTGAAGAGGCAGAACCTGATGTAAAAATGACAGTGGTTGTGTGTGTTCATCTAACTTTTGGAATGCTGGAAGTTATTATCATAATGCAAAATATATTTAACAGATGCAGCATGCTTTTGTACTGAGAATTCATGGGCTAATGCTGTAGCTGGAGTAGTGTTGCATTTACATTACATTTATTGAGAACTTAGGAGGCCACTGCTTTTACTGTCACAGTACACGAAGGTACTTTGTGGTAGCTGACTATTCTTCATAATAATGTTGAATGCATGTTGTGTATCGAGAGCATTTTGTCATCTCTAGGGAATTCTGTCATGGTTTTCTTGCTGTCATAAGCTGAGTTAGATTAATATTAATAGGGTTTAGTTAATGCTTGTGACTTGTCAGTAGAATACCACATTTTTTCATCTTGAGGAAAATGTATGAAGGTCTGCCTTCTTTTCCAAGAACAGTGAACAATTGACTGTACGTAGTAGACTTGAATTTTAAAGAGAGGCTAGGAATTGATGTATATGTAGAGTTATTAAAAAAAATTATTATTTTTAACTACGTAAAGTTGAAATCATGCAGGAGGATGATTAAAGCAGAGATGTGTATAATCTTTTAGTCTTACTGCTTGCTGCAAGTAACATAGAAATCAGAGAAATGTTTTATAAATATATTTAGCAGAAGATTCTTCCTAAGTTTTTGTATCCTTCAGTTTCCAGTGTTTATGTAGGGGGAGAAGGAAGGAAATGTAGAAAATGTACTTTCAGAACAAGAGCTGACAGGATGGGCCCATGTGTAAGTGGCCTGTGAGACATTCTAATTTGTTTGTGAGTACTCCTGTATGCTGAGTAAATTTTTGCTATAGTTAAAGGGATTTTATTTATGGTGATGTTTCTCCTGCCTTTTCTCTTGATTCAGGATATGATCAACTGTATTGGTGGAATAAATGTGCTGTTTCCATTGCTGGAGCAGATCAGCTTTCTTGGTGGACAGATGTCTGAGAAGTCTGAAGGAGAGACTCTGCCTTCAGAACTAGTAACTCCTGTAGAGGGTGACTGGGTGGTGTTTTCATCCCCAAAGGCATCAGGTGGGAAAAGTGAAGTGAACCAATTTTTAAGCTTGATTTTACAAGTCCTTTTTTGAATGGCAGAAAGCTGTTTATTCCAGAGCATCTATGTAAAGCTGAAAGGCTGTGTCTGTTCCTGGATACCTGACGCTGATACTGAATACCAGGAGTTTGGCACTGTATAAAAAATAATATTACGGATTTCAAGTATAGATATATTTAGTAGCATTATTTTTCTTTTCATTATTTACTCTTATGGCTGCCAAGGTATGACATTGTTTTAGTTTCTGTTCTGATTATTTTGAGAAATTATGTTTGATGTAAAACCTACTAATATCAACAGGAGAAGCTATCTTACAGCTTGAGTGCAGAACTGTGCTATTTAGCCTTTAGCCAAACTTATATTTTCTTAATAAAATATTCAGGCTCTTATCTCTTACACACATAGTCACATTTTGGATTAAAATAAAAGTAAACTGAAAGGATGCTTTAAGAATAGATTTTTTTAAAAACCTTGCTAATATTGAGAATTAACTTTGACCTTAACAAAAACCACTGAGAAATCAGACCTTGCAAGGGAAAACACTACTTCTTTTTGTTTGTTTGTTTCAAAGATTAAATGGTGGAGTAAAGTAAAACAATTGATTTTCTTCTCTGTGTCTCTAATGCTTTTGCATACCATGGCTAGACAGTTGGCAACTACAGAGGGAAAATAACTGCAGCATATGTGAAAGATTATAACAAGGAAGTTTCTTAGCTACAGCCACAGGTGAAGCAACCAAATTCAGGACTAGGATTGCTTTGTTCTGGAGAGGCATTGAATGGCTGTGATTCTGCACAGGAAAAAAATCTAAAGCCAGTCTCTAGTGAAGGAACAGGAGTTGAGAAGTTGAGGAAATAATGAAGAATATAAACACTTGATTTTACTTTTTCCCCTCTATTTTGATGCAGTGATCCAATGATAAACCGTAAGATTTTTGCTACTGTTCTCTTCTGCAGAAGCACGTCTGGAGAAGAACATAGTTGCAACTTTCATCTTGATGATAAAACACTTTATTCAGGGACATCATGTTAACCAAGAAAATCTCATTCACTCCCATGGAGTTGCCACCCTAGGGGCCTTGTTACAGAAGGTGAGTAAACTTGAGAAACATCCTTTAGTAGTGAATTTTGTGGATTAGGTCCTGGTTATTTTGAAGCATAGCCAGAATGCCAGAGTCTTTAAAGGAATCCTTAGTAAGTATTTTCTTTCTTGTGTTTCTGAAAGCAAAAAGGTGTGAGAAGTTGGTCTTTATCTGCAAAGTGAAATACGTTTCATTTTTTTCATGTTCTGCTTTTTTTGATATAGATACTATGTTTGGTTATTCAAACAACAGACTACTTTTGTGTTTATTGTATTGCTTTAATGGAACAGATATTGCTGTAGAAGATAAATTTCCATTTTTTAAAATTGAATTTTATTAAGACAGTCAGTGTTTTGAGTGCTAACACCTGTTGTTATTTTGCAAGGTGCCAAGCATCTTAATGGATGTGAATGTCCTGATGGCTGTACAGTTGTTGATAGAACAAGTCTCAGTAGAAAAGAACATGCAGCTTTTGCAACAGATGTATCACCACTTACTTTTTGACTTCAGCATCTGGAACAGTGGTGACTTTCCCTTCAGAATCGGTGAGCTCTTGGCCTCAGGCAGCTGTGTGAAGACACAGGACTCTTCACATGACACAAATCTTTATCTTGGTTCTAAAAGAAAACTTTATGTTGCAGGACATATACAGTATCTTTCTACAATCATCAAAGACAGTAGAAGACTCTTCAGAAAGAAATATGGTGTGCAGTTTCTTCTAGACACACTCAGGATTTATTATGGGTATGAGTTTTACTACTTCTGACTCCTCATTTATTGTATGTGGCTCTTGGGTTTTTTTGCCATTGTTCTAATGAGAAAATTAATAAATAAAACTGCAGGTTGGATTTTGGTAGTTGATTTAATTTACAAAATTGCATTAATTTTTTTTCCATTTGACTTACTACTTTTCCTTGCCTTGAATTTTTATGCTAAAATTATGTGAAGTTTGTCAGTAACACTAAGAGTGCTTGTAAGAATAATTAAAACTACAAATTTGTTGGACTTGTGTTCAACAATGCAAATTAAGTCGTAGATCATTACCATTATAAAAAGTTTAGCATTTTAAATTCTTTTGAATGCTTATAGAATTTGAAGTAGGACTTCTTTAGAAACTTAAAATTTTAACCTTTCAGTGCTGATGATTTATATCTGCTTATGAATATAGTTAATGTGCTTGAGAAAGATTGACTAGAGATTTTGCTGTTTCCTGTGGGAGGTGGGAGCCTGCAATCCTGACCTATATCCAGATCAGTACAAGTCTGCATTTCAGGGCTTTTATAGGCTTGAAAAGTCTGATCTGCTTATTACTATTCAGTTGCTTGAGTGCGGTAAAAATTGAATACTTGTGCATGATGTCTGGGTAGATGAAAAATTACCAAACTGGCACCATCAAATTGCTATTAATGAGCCAAGAAGAACTTCCTTAGGTTGGCTTTCTGGTCTGTTGGCATCCAGGTCTGGTTGTAAAGACGGCGATTTGGCTCCTGACGACCTGAGAACAATACGGACATCCCTGTATGGACTGATCAAATATTTCCTGAGCAAAGGTGGAACACATGAAGAAATTCAGAGCATTGTAGGATACATAGCTGCCACCAGTGATGAGGAGCAGGTATGCAACATGGTATAAATTAATAGTCTAAACTGGACATGTTTTTGGGTTTGCATCTTGGCATTTAGAAGTCTTGCCTTGTGTACTTCAAAGAAGGGTGAACAACAAAAAAAAGACAACAAGCAAAATGTTAACTAATGCATGGTTCTGTTTAGATGTATGTAAGATAAGGATGTGCCATTAAAAAGTTACCTTACTTTACAAAACCAAAAGAATTTCAACTGAAAATTCAACTGTACAGGAGTTGTGATGATGTAGTTTCTATTTTGTAGTATCAGCAGCACTTAAACTTGCTTTGTGTCTCTGCTTAATTTGACAACGTGTTCAATAGAGAGAAAAAACGTATTGAAAGTTGTTTAAATGCAGTAATACTGAGCAATAAAATGTCTATTAACCAGCAAAGGTAAAACTTAAAAACCAAGAAAATTTTCCTAAAACAAAGCATGAAATCTTAATGAACTGGGGACTAATTTGATTGTCTTAATTTTGTAGCTCTGTGGAATTTTGGATGTTCTCTTCAGCCTACTTCATTCCAGTCCAACCCCAGACCAGCTTTTTTTATTGCTCTTTGAACCAGGAAATGCTGATATTCTTTATGCTCTATTATTGCATCAAAGATACTCAGACAGGCTTAGAGAACTTGTGTTCAAGGTAATGAATTGAATAATATGTTCCTAAATTCATCAATTGAACAGAAATTTGTATTTTTCATTTGTCTGGCAGAAGTGTATGTAATCGCAAAGATAACTAATCATCCAAGTTTGCTTTGTTCTTTTCATTCTTCTCTTATGTTAGTGAGATGGCAGTCACATAGTAATTAGTGTTCTCTTAAAATAAAGTATTGGGATCTTTAAAGAAACAATCCATCTTGTTTGAGTTAATTTAGCAAATAAACTTTAAAACTGTGGATGAGCATGTTATATCACACACAACTTTGAGAGCTGGATGTTTTTTATGTTCAGTTTGTGTTTGTGTCTACTTTTCCTTACAGATCGTGGAAGAGATGCTGAAATGTACCAAAGTTTATGAACGGAGCAAGCACCGCATGAGGCTCAGAGAAGTGGGGTACTCTGGGCTGGGACTCCTTCTGAATGAATCATCAGTTACTGTTTCTCTTATTAAAAACCTTCTTAACCAAGTTCTGTATGCAGGTAATTGTCAAGTGCTATGTCTCACAGTACACTTCTGCTGCTCAGAGGCAAACATACCTGGATTTTGTTGAGGAAAGCCAGGGGTGTTACTTGTAGAGCTGTTCTATTCAAAGTTCCCATTAGTCTCAGTTAACATTTTCTTAGTTCCAAAAGTTTGTTCCTTTTGCTATCCCTGGATGCAGTCATAATTTCCAAGGCAATTTTTAAATATTTATCTGTTACATTCTCTTGTGTGATATTGTTAATGGTGGATTTTTTCTTTCTTCCCTACAGATCCTGCTGTGAATTATAAAGATCTCCTGGCTGTAGTGTATCTGGCTCATAGATCAGATATAAACATGAGAGTGATTATCTGTAGAAAGGTTAGTTGTCTTCTTTAGAACTGGAATACTGTTCTTCAAGCCTATAAACTGTACAGTGTGATAACTAAATTATTTCTTTATAACACAGTGGCAGTATTTGTTGTTACTGTTTTCTTTAGCAATGATTTCTTTTAAAAATTTAACTCATCTGTCACTGTTGAATTTTGTGTACTCAAGTACTTTAAAAAGCCAAAACAAAAAGTGAAGCTTGCATCATGATTCTCAAATAGTTTATATTTTCTACAGGTTTGAGATAGTAGGCTCCTTGAATTGCTGACTTCTTTCTAAGCTCGTATCACTGGAATTAGTACTGAATGTAGCTATGAGACACCTTATAGTCTATTAAGTTTTCCCAAAATGAAAAAGTGAAACTAAAATGTACTCTATCAGTAAGCTATTATTACTGCAATTTTTAAAATTTTATCTATTTAATAGTTGCTAATCAAGCATATTTTCTCGTTGAGAATTTTTTTAGACTATGGGGGAATGGGATTGTTTATTGAGATAACTGGCTTTTGAAGGAATTGTTGCATAAGAGTTGCTGAAATATGGGAACTTACCAATATGCTTTGATAGCTTATTTTCTCCCCTACTCCTGAGAATTTTTAACTTTTTCCTTCATTTTTCTACAAGAAAAATTTATTTTGTGGCTGGTTTGCTTCTTATTTTAGCCAGTTATGGCTCTTTCTATAAGGTTGTAAGAAAACTAAAGAAGTTGTAAGACTGTTAAATGTTTAATTGAAAAGCCAGATGGATGCAGTTACAAGCTAAAATTAATATGTAGATATGGGATATCTTCTATCCTTAGGTTTTGCACCTTTTGCATTCCCAACTGGATGCAGCACAACAGATTTCTCAGCAGCTGGGCTGGCAGGACACTTTGGTTAGGCTGTTCCTGAAAGAAAACTCAGAGGTCCGCATTGGCTTTAAGGAGAGCAGGACTGATTCCTCCAGGGAAGAGGGAAAAAAGCCTCCTGCTGAAGAGCTTCAGAATCATCAAGCTGATAAGACAGAGAGAGAGAAAGCTGGCAGCTTTGCATCAGTTAATGGTCTGTTTGACCAGTGGAGTTTAGAAGACAACAAATCCCTGGACGTCCCTTCCCATTTCTCTGTTATGCCACTGGAAGAAGCATCCGCAGCAGAGATGTCTTTTAGTTCGGAGGGCCGAGAGGAATTGTGGCACAGTAATCCTTCACATTTGAGTTTAGATTTGTCCAGTGTTGACTCTTATGAACTGGCTGATGTTGGGAATCAGATGACAGACAGCCAGCCCAGCACTCCCTCACCCACAGAGAGCACAAAGCCCTTCTCCAGGCAGCCCGACAAAGAGCTGGGTGTAACGAATGATGTGGGCTTCACTGCTGAGCTTTCTCTGTTTGAAAACCAAGGAGTAAGTAACTATGTGACTGGTTTCTCCAACTGTTGAAAATTTCTTTTTGTTCTTTGAATCTCCCTAATGAATGGTTATTACTTTTTTTTGTCCCTCCTATCATCCAACAGAAAAGCGAACAATATGGCTCTTTTATAATGAATGGGGTGCTTCCTTTCGTAATGTGTCTTTTTTTTTTGATTGTCCAGTTGGGATAGCTTTGGTGTTAAAAAAAAAATCAAAACAAACAAACCAACTTCCCTACCCAACCACAAGAAACCACAGAAAAACCCCTGCAAACTCTCCCTGCCTCTATATTTAAACATCCTTTATCATCCAGAGGAGGCATGGAGCAGACATGCTGTGAAAAAATCAAGGATTGCTGAAGGCAGCTTGTTTTATATCATACAAGCAAGCCACAGTCTCTTATATTTGTGTTTTTGTGAGCTTTTCAATTGGGCTTTAGACTGCATAGTTTCAAATATTGAAACATCAAAGCATAGTGACTGTGATAAGAAATGTTTTGAAGATTTTCTATACTAGAAGGGCTTTAAATATTTCACTTCTTTTGTAGGGGAGTGATAATGAGCTCATACAGTTACTTACAGACATCCTACTGTGTATAATGTGGAAGGGTATTGAAAAATCTGATGATGATGCTTGGATTGAGAGAGGACAGGTGTTCTCTGCTCTCACCAAACTGGGGATGTCTAACGAGTTGCTGCGGCCTTCTGATGAAATAAAACTCAAGTGAGTGTACAGTTCATCCCTTCTGAGGATAAACAGTAGTGAGGGACATGAGTGATGCTGGGAAGGGGGGTGGGTGTTTCCTAACAAGGTGTACTTTTCTCTGCTGGCTCTTCACATACTGTTAGAAATATATTCGAGTACCTATTTAGGAGTGTCTTGTGGCCAGAAGGTTTTAAAACTATCACTGTTTTCATGAGTCTCTCAATCGCTTTTATCCTATTGGCTTATCAAGAAGATGGCAGTTATGTAACTGCAGACTAAGAGATTCAATTAAATACTTAATTGGATTTTTTAAAAGCCACTTAGAATGTGTAATACTTACTTTGGAATTTTGTTTTCCATGCAGCTTACTGGAGAAGATGTTAGAATGGTCAGTGACTGATAACAGAGATTCGAAAGCTCTCCCTACACATGCTGAAAATGCCTTCAAGCTCTTGCTAATTGTACAAGGTTTCCTGCAGGCAGAAGGACTAATTAATTCAAATTTATGGACAGAAAAGGTACAGTAACTGCAAAATGGAAATACTGTATATGGGCTGAAATGGTAACAAGAAAGCTGTTGGTTTGGACACTGTCACCCTTCTAGTCATATGTTTTTAAACCACAGATATTACAGAGTAAGGGTTTATAGTGGAATGGATTAGAGTGCCTCTTCATGAATAAAAATGTGACTGTTTACCACAGGGAATATAGTTAATTGTGCAAATTAAATAGGCATGTAAGTGGTACTCTTTACTCAGAATCTAGGTTTCTTCAGACTGGAGAAATATTTACAAAATGTAAAAGCTAATGAAACAGCAGCAGTTGTATCCTAAGCAGATTTTGCACTGTTTATCAGCATTTATGACTCTCTAGGAGTCCTGACTGAAAGACCAGCCAAAACTCTGCTCTTGGTTGCGAGTTGGGAATTGTCACTTCTGGATTTGAACCCATATTGGCATTTCAACACCTATAATTTATCTCACCATTTATGTAATCTCTGCCACTCATCATGCTTCCTTCACAGTCGGAGATGTCATTGCTTTTCAATTTTTCTAAGCAAAAGGGGAGAGAGATTATATGGAAACCATCCTTATTTCACTAGAAATCCTTAAAAAATATTTTTTTAGGCTACTTTCTTTAAGAAAAAAGTGCAGTGTCAAGAGTCATTAGCAGAGTAATTCCTAGGCTGTTCTCCAAAATGCTTATAAGTAAACATAGCTTAAAGCTTTAAATTTCTTGTTTTAAGAAAGTTTTCTCTTCTTAAAAGCTTTGCCTTCTATTGGGAAACCTAATTAGAAATGAGAGCTGAACTTTGGAGCAGTGAAAGTTGTACTTCTTGCCAACTCTGAATTGAAAATAACAGTACTTTCATAAATTATCTTCTACTGTGCCCAGGGAGAATTTAAAGTACTGTAATATCCTAAACAGGATATTTCAGTCAGAATGATTTTACACTTGAGTAATTTGTTAGACAACATATCAAGGTGTATTAGTTTTAAACAAACCCATATGCATAGGGAAATGTGCAGTTTGCCTTGGGAATATCCACATTTTGCAAGGCTTATCATCACTTTTGCTGTATAAAAACTGACAGAAAGAAGTGCCTTCTAGAGTGACTCTCTCCCTGTACGCACACACACACATATCACATATATATATGTATATGGGGGAGATACTTGACTTAATGTACTGGACTAGGTAGATTTTTGTTGTCAGGAATTTCTTTAAATTACTGGTTTAATCACAGTGTTGTGGGATGATTTTCTCAGTTTGGCTAAGATAAAAATGTGAGCACAGCCTCTTCTTCAGCTCTTTGAAATTATTGTGCCTCCAGCTAGAGTAGTTAATGTTACTTTTATTTCCGTTTATTTTATTTATTTTAATTTTATGCCAATTTTTTGTTTCTGCAATAGCTCTTGGAAGAACTAGTGACTCTCATGGATAGCCTGTCAGTCTGGTACTCTGATGGCCTAGAAGCAATTAGGCTTTCACAGGTGCAAGTCCAGCTGCTCCTTGGATTCATTGCACAAGACAATTTACAGGTTTGTTGCAAATTGTTTAGGGGCACATTTGATGTAACTGTTGTGGGTTATGGGAGAGCTGCTCATACCAGTGAGCAGACCTGTGGCAGTCCCTCATCCTTCTGTTTGGAGGATGTTTTATTGGTTCTTGCATTTTGCAGATTTACTCTACAGTCCTGTCAGTGTGCACCTCCGGAGCACAAGAAAGGGGGCTTCTGTTCGAGGATGGGAATATGCAGGCAGGGGTGGCAGGAAAATCAAGGAGAATCACATTAATTTTTGCTGTTTGTTTTTGTAGGTCTGTGCTATGGCAGCAGCCAAACTAAACACCCTCCTTCAGACCAAAGTAATTGAGAGCCAGCCTGAAGCGTGCTACCTCCTGGGGAAGTTGGAAGGCATTTTGAGTAGGTCAATTGAAGAGAAGACAGAAACTTATTCATTTTTGATTCCTCTTGTTCGGACATTGGTATCCAAGATATATGAACTTCTCTTTATGAACCTGCACCTTCCTTCATTGCCTCCTACCAATGGCAGCCCCTCTTTCTTTGAGGACTTTCAAGAATACTGCAGATCTGACGAGTGGCAAGTTTATATTGACAGATATGTAAGTAGTAAATTATTTTTGTATCATTTCCTCCCTCTTTTCAGCCATGAAAGCAGAGGAACCCATTCAGAAATAAAATGGTACTTTTTATTTTGCTTTGGTGAAACCAGATTATTCCAAATATGAAGCAATACGAAGAGAATTCATTCAGACATGATAATGAGCAGATGGCACTTTATTGGAAAGATTGTTATGAAGCATTTATGGTGAACATGCACAAGCGAGACCGGGAAAGAGGAGAAAGTAAACTTAAATTTCAGGTAAGGTTTTCAGTGACTGCAAGGTTCTCTTAAAAGAGCTCTCTCAAGAGTTGCCTTCTAAAAGATGGAGCAAATTAATTCTAGGATGATCCAGTTCAAGTAATTATAAACAGGTTAATTGTATTATGATTTTATGGGCAGTGGGACTATATGCACTTCTAAGATATGCTTTCTAATTCTACTGTGTCCATTAGGAGTCTTAGGTGCAATCAAAGTTATTTCAGTACAGTAGGCCTTCCTTTTCTTACAGCAAGGTAGAAATATGCTCAGCCATTAGCTGCATCTTCTTTTATTCTGATTTGTGTTTTGAATTATTAAAACCTGTTTTCCATTATGAGCTATTTGTTTGGTTTTTTTTCTTTAACCCTATTTCAATACAATTAAAACATTTAAAACAGTGAACAGTTCTTATTTAATGTGTGGAAAAATTGCTTCTAAACTGACCTTTCTATATAAGGTCCAGACTGAGTTTCAGCATTAGAACTAACTGGTAATTACAGGAAATACCATAGCAAAGTTACATGACTTTTTGCTTTTTTAATAACAAAACTTGTAGGTCTATTTTACTCACTTAGCTAAAGGAAAAATACAATGAGAGTCGCATTCTAGAATACCAGAATTTAAGAAAAAGCCCACCTATTATAGTAGGATTTCTAATACTGACTGCTTTTCTGACGATGAAAAATTGCTTTAGTGTGGATTCAGCATTGGTAAGGCTTCTCATGTTTAAATCAAAGTCTGGCACTATTTCTTCTAGGTCTAAGCTTTTAAAAATGTCTCACCTAAGTATTACCTTAAAATTTCAGAATGTTTTATTGCTAAATGTTTCCCATTTCTTCTTGTTTTATGAGAATTATTGGAAAGCTGTTTTCCAAGGTCAGAGTTAATTCAGTGCTAGATCTGTTTGCAATGGTCTTTCAGGAGCACTTTGTGGAACCATTCAGCAGAAAGGCTCGGCAGGAAAATCTACGGTACAACAGTATGCTAAAACAGCTTAGCAGTCAACACACAGCCACACTGAGACAGTGGAGAGCAGCCCAGCTTTACTTGTTCTCTGAGCGTGGGCCTTGGGCTGAAAGGTGAGACTGGAGTTCCTAAACTGTGTATGATACTTAAAAGGAATTTGCTCACATGACTGTTTCATGTGGTTAAAACCAGGTCAGATTGACTGCAATAACCAGGCTTAAGATGTATGGTCTCTACAGGACAAGAGAAAATGGCCTTGAGTTGCGTCATGGAAGGTTCTTACAAGAAAGTAATTTTGGGGTGATTGTGGTGGTGGTAGATTGTCAGTTGGACTTGATGATATTGAACATCTCTTCCAACCTTGCTAGTTCTGTGAAAATAAATACTATTTACAAAATAAAGTGTGATGATCAGAATTGCAATATGAAACAAAAGAAATAAACTACATTTTAATATTTTATTTTTTACAATGTGCAAGTGGATGACAAGTATTTTTTTGATTATGTACTCTTTTGTAATCCATTCATTCCTGCAGGTCTTTATTCAGATTGTTTTTATGAATATTCTTTTTTTTCCTAGGAAACAGCGTCCTGTTCACTGGAAACTTTCAAATGTAGAAAACTTTTCACGTATGAGACTAAAACTAGTGCAGAATTACAACTTCAACTCTCATCAGGATGCTAGTGACCTGAGAGATAATTTAGGTAAAGTTTAGGTGAACTTGTGTTCTTGCCAAAGAAAGATACCCACTTTCCTCTTTTTATTTAATAAGTAGTATAAGCTAGATACTTAAATCTTGATTTTTCGTTATTTCATCTGTAGTAAAATCTATAATATGAGAGTGGTTTTTGGACCTGAAGCAGAATCTTCCCACTGAGTAAAATTCTTTTGCTCTGCTTCATTGAAATGTGGGGTTTTGTTGCGCAATTAATAAAAATTAACTTCTCTGTTTTAAAATAAGTCATACAACTTTCTTGTATGAGATTATTTCTTCATGAAAGAAGCAAAGAGATCAGAGTAAGCAGTGTTTGTTCAAAGCCTTTCAGAATTTGTGACTAAAATGTGTAGATATGAAGCGCTTTGTTTCAGAAATGTGCCGAAGAGCTGAGTTAGGGGTGTAACTGTTAAGTTTGGTGTATTGGACATCAAGGCTCAAGCAATAAAGAAACCCCAAAACACTCTTGTGAACCCATATAACCAAAAAGCAAATGCAGTACATTTCTGTTAAATCTGCATGCTTTAGCAATATCTGGAAAAATACTGTGAAATATTTTAAGTGTCCACATCAGAATTCAATTTAAATTTTTCTTAGGTATTGTGTTCCCTTTCCACCATCACAATTTTCAGTGTAGCTCAAGGACTATTTTTAGTGTTCTGCTTAATTACAAAAATATTTAAGAAGTCTGGTTGCTTTTTACTTGGTTAAAACTAACATTCAGCTGTAGAAAATAGGCTTAGTAGGACAGATTTCCAAGAGTACTGTAGTAGAAAAAGTTCTGAGCTGTTATGTGTATTTATGCTAGGTGTGCACCAGACACAGCCCTCTAGTGAATCTCTGCTTCTGGAGGTGGTGAAGCAGGTGAAAGTGAGTGACTTGGAAGATGATGTTCTGGAGCTACCAGAAGAAGACACAGCAGCCAGTTCCAACTTGTAAGTAGAACAGGATAAACAACTTCGATTTGTTTGTGTGCTAGGGATAAGGAACAAGAAACAACTTTGGGAATTGAATAGCATCCAAAGCTTAGTTTCTTTCTTTATCTGGCCTTAACAACTCAGTCCAGGGAAGTTTTGATCAGCAAAGGTACTGTTGGATTTATCATTATCACCACTGGTAATGATACCACCTATCCCTTGCCCCAGGGAAAGGAAGGCAGAGCAGATGTTTGTGAGAATCCATTAGTGATTCACTGCTCACAGGTGGGCTGAAGCTACAGAATTGCTGAGACTTTTCTCCTATGTATATTGATTATAATTCTCAAGAGGCAATCTGCCCTGTAAGGACATGGACCAGACTGGAACTGCCTTGTGTCCATAGTTGCCATGGTCATTCACTCCACTCTCAGCTGAAAGTTTGTGTGGTTGGAATTTAAGTGCTGGAGTGCCTTGTGTTTAAAAGTATTCCAGAGGGAAGACCTGCTGTGCTTCCTTCATGTCACTTGTGTGACTGCAACCAAAAAAATGGGCAGGAGAGAGAGAGCAGGGAAAGGGGAGTTGAGGTAGGATAGCAAATGTTTTGCTTCAGTGATTGGACATGTCATGTTGTGCATGCATCTGTGCGTGTCTGTGCTGTTAAGTGGCACTCTGAGTGGTACTGATACATTTTGTACTTTAAAGGTTATTAAATGCTTACCGTAGATTAGAGCAAAATAAACCTGAAGATAATTTTAGTCACATGAACTGGAACTTAACTCCCCGCTGGGCCAGAGAACTTAACCACCAAACAATTAAATAAGAAAGGGAAATGCTGATGTTTTTGTACTTCAGATTAAGTCAAGTCCATTGTGCCTGAGACCAAAATACCAAGACTGAAGAGCAGAGCAGTGCTATGAAATTATGTTTGTGGTCTGGTCTGAAATACCCAAGACTGCTGATGAAAGCGCCTTTATATAATTATTTATGTTGTAGTTTTCAAGCCATTCAGATTTGATTTTTTTCTGAACTGTATTCTTACAAAGGACCTAAGCAACAGTATAATCTACCCAACCCTGTAACACTTAGTGGTGTTTTTGCAGGGATGAGAAAGATGAGGAAAGTCAGAAAGAAAAGCTAATACTGTCTGAAGACTGTGAACTCATTACAGTGATTGATGTGATACCAGGCAGGCTGGAGGTCACTACCCAGCACATCTATTTCTTTGATGGTAGCATTGAGAAGGAGGAAGGTAAGCATGATCAATATCTCTTTATTTTCAGTGCAGTTCAGCATTCTGCTTTTAGTATGCTGAGTTTATGTTTTGAAAATGAGTGTCAAAGTAATTGTAAAGACACAAGTTGTTGTTCTGTACTTCAAATTAATATTGCACTTGATGGTTAGTGGCTGACTGATACCTTCAGAATCAGCAATCTGGAACTGTACTTTCTGAGCTGGTAAATTGATTAACTATTCTTAGTATTACTTAAAAATAGCTTACCGAAAAACCTGCTGATTGAAAAAAAAGTTACTACCTCTAATTTGCTTTGTAAATGGCACCTCTCTGTTCTCCCTGACAAATAATGTTTTACTCATGCATTGATTAAATAGTAGTAGTATGTAAGCATTAATCATCTATATTAATTTAGGGAACTTGAATGGAACATACGCAGCTGGCTGTGAAAATACTGAAGTGAAATGTTAGACAAATAATAGTAAAGTTTTCCAAATCAGTATACCAAAATATTCAGCATCTGGGAAATCTAAACATAAGTTTGTTTGAGCCTGTTTAAAAAAGTAAAAGGGCTTGATTTGTACTTTCTGTCAACAGAATACATTTATAAGTCTTTAATCAGAAAGCAAAAGCAAGTTCTACATTCCATCAGGTATTTCTTCCTTCATTTCTTTCAGCACAACAATATCTGAAGGTAATATTTTCCTAGCAAAATGGTTAATCAAATCAGCTATAAGAGTTTCCCTTTCTAGGAATAACTCTGGGGTGATTTGAGCTGGTACTGGACTGTGTCTATATGAAAAGGGTTTTTTAATATATATTCCAACTCAGTAAACAGAGTGTTCCTCCTAGGGGTAGGTTTTGATTTCAAATGGCACCTTTCTCAAATTCGAGAGATCCATTTGCGTCGGTACAACCTGAGGAGGTCAGCTTTGGAGATCTTCCTTATGGATCAAAGCAACTATTTCCTCAACTTCAATAAGGAGGTATGGGTTTCCTAAATTTCATGGATTTATACAATAAGCACAAGGTTAATTTTATGATCAGTGATTGTATTTGAGTATGGTGCCTTTCTTGATACTGTAACACTAATAGCAAAAGGTTTGCTTTATGTAGTCATCATGAAAAACCAGACTGCAGTCTGGCATCTAGAAACTGATCAATTGTGAAAAGATAGATAAAACAAGATTCTCCTTCCCCCCCCGCCCCGCCTCTGTTATACAGAATGATTATTTAACTAAAATCACGGCAGTAGTTATCAAAATGTTTTGAAGCCCATATTTTTAAAGATGAAACAAATTAATTACAAATCAAAGGGGACTTCCTTTTTTACAACATTGGAAATCATTGGTATTTCATGGTTAAGTAGTAGTGAACATTTTTCCCCTCTGGGTAATATCAGTGATCCTTTTTATTCCTAGGGATCCTTAGGGACTAAGATAAATTTCAGAATTTAGGGTGAGTTACATCCTAGTAGGTCAGTTTATGAACAGCTCTTAGAAATGTTGTGTGGTTTGGTTTTGATGTGACGGATGTCACATCCATCCATGTCCAAATGTTTTAAACAGCAAGAGCTCAAAATACATTAAAATGTAACTGTGTCCTATTTATTTCACATTTTAATTAGCAGATTAGTTACTTGTCAGCTTCATTCTCCAGAACATTGCTTTATTAGTTCTGTTTTCTAACAGGTACGAAACAAAGTATATAGTCGGATATTGTCACTGCGTTCTCCAAACATTTCTGGGACCAGATCACCACAGGAGCTTTTCAAAGCGTCAGGTTTGATGCAGGTACAAGACCTCAGCTAAATGGTCTAAAGAATTCTGCTTTTTGAAGGAGTTCCCCAGTGTTAAGATGGCAGCTGCCAACTTCTGTACCCTCAGCCTGGCCCCTGAACTTTCACGTGCATATTTTGAAGATGTTTTGTTTTGTGTTTACAGTCAGGCACATGGGTGTAGCCAGGCTCTGTTGATGTGGTTGACAGGTATTTTAACATGAATATAAAACATGGCAGATTTGCTTCTGGTTTTAGTCTATGATCTTGAGTGCCGTTTTGAAGCTTCTTTCACTAGATGTGCAAATAATTATCCCTGCTATCTTTTCATGATGGAGCTTTCAACAAAACCCACATGAAGATTAAGTGGGAATTAGTAATACTGCTAAAAAAGGAAAATTTCCCTATTACCATAAACACAGATAAATTTTTAAATATAGTAAATATATTTTTATCTTCAATCTCTTTATGCCAAAATTGTTTTCTCTGAGGGAGAAAGTTTTACAAATAACTTTAAAATATTGAAAATACTTTGATTGTTGTTTTCCTAACAATAAAAACTATCGAGTTGTATATTTACACAGAGAAAACATCATTTGTCATGACACATCTCCATCACTCTATAGACAAATACTGAGCTCTTCTGAACACAGCTAAAGTCTGTTCTTTGGTTCAGAATATAACAATGAAGCAAACGAAGGTGCACAGAAAATTTGGTTTAAACCTGTACTTAACCTGTACTGTTAATCAATGGGAGAATAATTTATAAATAAATTTTAATCATAGCACTCAAATGAATTTCAATGTTCTGTTCTCCATTTTATCAGTACGTGCATACTTACCTTCTTTTAGTTTATCTTATTTCCTGTTTTTCTTTTCCTTTTTACCAAGGTTGCTAATTGTCTGCTGCTCTGTGTTTGGAACAGTACTATCAGAAATCAGAACCAGATTTCAATGAAATATAGATAGCACAATCACTGAATCAAAGTGAAAATAAACTTTATTATGAGAAATCAGGACTTGCATACAATGTTTGTGGTCTTGTGCTTTTCATTTGCCAGTGCTATCCTCTGGCAGATAGATACTGACAAAATGTGTAATTTGCAATAATTATATCTTTGGTATAGTGAATTCCATTTTATCTTTCTTTGTCTTTCAGAAATGGGTGAATAGAGAAATATCCAACTTTGACTACCTTATTCAGCTGAATACCATGGCAGGACGAACTTACAATGACCTTGCTCAATATCCTGTGGTAATTAAAAAGTTAATTTTTAAATTTTTGCCAAAGGTATGTGTTTTTTCTGTTTTGAAAAATGTATTTTTAATCCCTATTTGATGTTCATCTTACTTTTCTTTTTCAGTTTCCCTGGATTTTACGAGATTACACCTCAGAAGAACTGGACCTGAATAATCCTGCAGTATTTAGGGACCTGTCCAAACCCATAGGTGTGGTAAATGAGAAGAACGCTAAGACTGTGAAAGAGAAGTACGTATTTGAACACTTGGTTATATTTCTTTGTCTTTTTTGAGCCTCCAGGCTTATAATACATTTAAAAAATACAGTTGTGACAGTGAAATTTTTGGAGCTGGTTTTATGACATAACAGATGCTTTTGCAAATGTGGTTGGTTTGTTGTTCCTGCTGCATTCAGACTATTTTATATGGCACTCAGTTATATGGGAGTGGAAGGACAAAACTTACTGTTGTAAATTTCTAGGTGTTTCTCAGTTGTGGAGATGAAAAACTGAAAGACTGTAGAAACAATTTAATGGCCCAGCAGCTTGGAAAGACATAACATGTCCCCTGTCTGCTTCAAGATAAGGAATGTGAAATCATACTACTGAGTTGAGCTGCCGGTGCTAAGAGGTAGCATTGATCCTAAATCAGTGCTTCATCTTTTTGCTAACATTGATCCTAAATCTGTGCTTCCTCTTTTTTTCAAGCATAGATTTTTATCTTCAAAACAAAATATGTCTCAAGTGTTTGCTAGTCTGGGGAGTGAGTGTGCAATCATACCAGACTGCAGTCAGGTGTTTTCTGAAAACTTGGAATATGGAGAATTTCCTTTAAATGATTAGGCTCTATCCTGGCTGTAATGAAGTGGGTTCTCTAGAAGTATGTTTAACTAGAATTTCTCTTACTAGCCTTGTGAGGCTGAGGAATGTATCAGCCAGATGGTGGCATGGTAGAGTGAGTTTGCTAGTAGAAAAGGAAAGGGGCATGAATGTGAAAAAGATCTTTCTTCTGCATACTGCACAGTCAAAACACATTTCCTAAGTCTTGCAGGAAACAATCACAAGTCTATTCACTAGTAAATATTCATTTTAGTGATGAGGGTTTTTTTGGTCTGTTGTATGAAGTCCTGTCTGCCCTTTGTCTAGTTTCTGAATGCTGACAGAAAGTGCCTAGGGAAGAGTATAAAAGGTATGCAAAGGCTTCATTCATCTGGTGTACATTTTTATCCTTCAGCAGTCTTTTTCTTAGGTACTTTCTAAGTAAGATTTGGAATCTTCACATTTGATAGAAAACAATGTATTTTTCTCTTATAGATTGTTGTGGTCATTTCTTTTGAATCTTTGCCTGGAATAAGCATAATCCACATGCAAATCAACTGTAATGCTCAGTTATTTATAAAGATTTAAAAATATTTATTTTTTTAGATACGAGAATTTTGAGGATCCTCTTGGGATGATTGACAAATTTCACTATGGGACACATTACTCAAATGCTGCTGGTGTCATGCATTACCTCATTCGGGTAGAGCCTTTCACAACACTTCATATCCAGCTTCAGAGTGGCAGGTATGCTGAGCAAATAAAAGCAGCCCCTTCCTGCTTCTTCCTTGTCCTTTTGCTGAGAGAATCATCAAAGTCTAACCTGAGTTTTCTGATCCACAGATTTGACTGTGCTGACAGACAGTTCCACTCTATTCCTGCTACCTGGCAGGCACTCATGGACAACCCCAATGATGTCAAGGAACTTATCCCAGAGTTCTTCTACTTTCCGGAATTCCTGGAGAATCAAAATGGTAAACTGACTGCTAAGAATATTCTCACAGAAAACTGTTTCTGTATTCTTCAGAAAAGAATTGTTACAGCCATTTCTGAATGCTGAGGATCACTAATATTAATATTACAGTGTGACTGTAGATGTTAATCAGGAATCTGGCTTCAAACTGTTTAGTGAGGATACCAGTTGTGTTAAACAGCAGCCTAAACATAGTTTAAAATTCAGGTTGTGAGCTTAAGGTTGGTTAAAAATAGTGTTGTTTACCCAATGGAAAGTATCAGAGATACTCATTTGGATGTTTGAAAAAGTTAGTAATAGTTAATACTGATTAAATTCTTAGCAAAAGTTAAGAGATTAATTATAATTATTATAATGCTGATCGAAAAGAGTATCCTGCATTCTGACATGAGACTCCTAGACATTTTTAAATTCACATTTATTGTTTAGTGATTTGTTTCTCTATCTTTGCACAATTTGAAAATGGACTTCTATGGTTGTGCTACTACAGTCTACTAGAGTTCTAAATTAGAAAAATTGGGAACTCCCAAGTCCCAGTTTCAAGTCATTTAAGTGTTTAGAGTTGTTTCAATGATAGCTGGTTAGATTTCAGATTTAAAAGCCTTGATTTTATAAACATTTAAACTGCTAAGTAACTCCCTTCTTATGAATAACCTTACTGAAGTGTTTTGGACTCTTAATCCTGATATAGCAAATGCAGATGTGTTTACAGATGGATGTGTGAAAGATTAATACTACTTTTATGGTTAGGACTTAAGCTTTGAAATAATTTAGATGTTTTGGATAATTGTTATCCTTTATCATTTTAAATCATAAACATGCAGAAGAGAACTTAGCCTCCTGTGTCAGTGGTAGAGTTATTAGGGATTTATATTAAAAATTTTTCAATGTCCTTCTCTTGCATTGAGAAACAAATGATTTTTAATCTTTATTGAGAAATCAAGGTACTTGAAATATTTTGTAGCAACTCTAAAACTTCTCTGAATTTATTTACCAGGTTTTAACTTAGGCCAGCTTCAAATGTCAAAAGAGGTGGTAAATGATGTTGTTCTGCCTAAGTGGGCCCACTCCCCAGAAGACTTTATTTATAAACACAGGAAGGCTCTGGTAAGATGCTTGTATGTATGACATAATCACGAAGGAAGTGCACCTGCACATTGTGACTCTGGCTTAAATGTAAAACAAGTGGGATGGCATTCAAACCAGAGTTGTGCTTGCATTTGACATTACAAGTACCATTAGAACTTCCAGTTAAAAGCTCTGTGTATGTTGATAAAATACTGAAAAGAGCTTAATCTCTTAGGAATTTTGGGCACGACTTAGGCATTTACTGTCCTAGGGGACAAAATGCAGAGGTGGGTGAGTAGGCTTCCCTTGCTATTTAAAGATGATTCTGTGTCGTGTTAGGGAGCTGGCAGGTTACCTTCCCTTGCACAGGTGCATTTCAATAGTGCACATCTATTGTATCACTGTATTGATTTTTCCCTCTTACCTGGCAGTTACTGCCTATAACACACAAGGATATTCTTATGCTTCTGCCCTATACATTGCTAAATACCTAGTTTGTGGACAATCTTAATTTAGAAATGGAATTTTTCCCACAGAAAATAGTAAAAATTTCAAGATGGGAGCAGTACTTCTCTTATTCTTACAAGAGCATTTTTTCCTTCTAGGAATCTGAGTATGTTTCTGCTCATCTTCATGAATGGATAGATTTGATTTTTGGCTACAAGCAGAGGGGACCAGCTGCAGTGGAGGCGCTTAATGTGTTCTATTATTGTACTTATGAAGGTACAAAGCAGTATGTTCTCCTGTCATTGTCATCAGGCTTGTGAGTTTTCATTATTAGAAGACACTTGATTTCTGAGAGTACCATTCAGTAGCATATGGTAAGGCAGCAGAGCTGTAGATGAAGTATGGCAGCAAACCTTGTAATCAAAAAAAAAAGTATCTTTTTTTAAAAAAGGAGGGCTGTTACAGTTTCTTCACTTTTTTTTTTTAATTTTTTTTATAAAATTTGCTGTGTTTTCTTGTCACTTATTTGCTTGCTTAAAAGCATTTCTTTTTTCTAAGCGTAAGGTTTCTTACGCTTTAGAGTCCAGGCACATTGCTTAAAAGCAGCTAATAATAGATACAAATTTAATCTGTTAATTTCAAAGCTAACTTTTGGATGGTTTTTATGTGCTACTTGTTGCTTGCATTGAAGAATATTAAATTCATTTCATAAGACAAAGGCCTGCAATTCTTGTCCTAACAGGTACACTTAAAGTTCCACATGCAGAGTGGAGTTTTCAGATTGTATTTTAATTTGAGGCATTGTCTGGGGGCTTTTCTGGGGACAAAGGGTCATAATGCTGCAAGTAAATTAAGTTTTGGAGTGTTAGTTCCATATTGGAATGTTAGACCATATTGGTTCTTAATAAATTGTTTGGATTGTGTTCTTTTTTCCCCCCCACCCCTATTCTTCGTCGTTCTGGTTGTGATCCAGGGGCTGTGGATTTGGATGCTTTAACAGATGAGAAAGAAAGGAAGGCTTTAGAAGGGATGATAAACAATTTTGGGCAAACTCCCTGTCAGCTGTTAAAGGTACTGCTCTTTTGCTCCCTCTCAACCAGACCTTTGTGGTTAAATACAACTGACTTATTGGGTTCTCTAAATACAACTCTCTGGTTAAATACAAGGACTTTTGAAAAAAAACATGGTTTGTAATTTTAGCAACATTAGTCTTTGCCACATTACCAAGGAATCCATTTTCAAAATAAATTAATCTACTTCAAGAAGGGATATTAGCTATTTAAAACTGTTTTCCCATTAAGATTCTGAGTATCTCATGTGCACTGAACAAATTGATAAACTAGTCTAATTTGTTACTCCTTCAAATATTGCCTTCTAGGAGCCCCATCCACAAAGGCTGTCAGCAGAAGAGGTAGTGCAAAGACTAACTAAAAGTGATACCTCTACTCTGAATCTCTTCCAACACCTCACTGAGCTGAAGTCATTCTTCATAGAGGTAGATGTGTTACTTGAAATTGTTTAAAATCTAATCTGAAACTTGTGATGTACTTGAAACAAAAGGTCACAATCTAGATGAAAATAAACTTGCTTCCTATTTAGAGAAAATATTTTACAATGCAGTGTGTATTAAATGAGCTCTGTCTTTTTAGTTGGCTTCATAGAGGTTGAATCCTGTAATCTGCTGGCTGCTTGTGTGGGTGTTGTTTGAGTATTAGTTTAGTCACCACACTGACAAAGCTGCAGACCTCACTGGTGATGTGTGAGGACTCACTGAACTTGGTAGTTAAAGTCCCTGATTGGGGTCAGGGTTTCATTTGCAGTGTTTGTGATGAAGCTTGCCTGCACAAACTGAATGGGTGTGTACCAATGCCTTAGGGTGCTCTACAGTTCTGACACTGATTACAGAGTTTTTGGATCTTACTCTTTACAGGTTCTAGATTTATCCTTTAGCTTTTGGATATAATCAGATCAAACCCATGTCCTTTCTCCTAGGGAATTAGTGATGGTGTGCCCATTGTCAAAGCTGTTGTCCCCAGGAATCAGTCGCGTTCCTTTATTTCTCAGGGAAGCCCAGAGGTTTTGGTGAGTTGCATGTGTCAATACCGTTTTTAAACTGCAGGTAATCAAATAGGTACATTTTTTTCATGCCATTTGTAGAGAAACACTTCCTAACTGTTCCTCTTGAAATGTCTTCCTTTAATCTACAACAAATGTCAGTTATAAGTTAAATATTCATCTTCCAAGGAGAAGCTAGGCTAATTTGTTGAACGGCATTTAAGAGCTGATGAGACATGACTATAAATTATAGTGAGGCACATTGTAAGTTGCCACTTGATCAATTTCCCTGCAACAACCAATTTGCTAATGCAATGCAGCCCAGATTTAAAATTGCAGCACTGAGTTATTAATGGTGTCATTGTTTGTCAATGCTTTCCAATCCATATATTAAACTATACCATATCTGCTGCATGCACACTCCGAAGGCCTGCACTGTTCTTAAAACTAACTCTTGCACTAACCCACATTCTTGTACTATAGCAGATACCAAACAACGAAAGGAGAACAGTGGTTTTGTATTTGCATCTGTATATGTGACCTAGGCATTGGCCCCAGTGCAATACCTCTGTTTTGCAGGAAAGAGTATTCTGATATTTCTATTTTGTATGTCAAAATTATTGTCTTGGTTTAATGTAGTATATTCATAGGTTATTTGGACACATCTAAAATTCTCCTTGTGTTTTTCATAAATACCTAATGAAAATAACCTTGAATATTTAGATTCCTTTGTTACTCCCTCAGGAATGAAATGGTAGTACAATGTTTGTTAAATCTTCTGTGTTAGTGTTTACTATTAACAATTAGTATTCAGAGAAGAGAAGGAGCAACAGGTTTAACTAAATGGCTGACTTGTAATTAAATATTTGAGAGGGGTTGGTTGGCTGTGATTTTCTAGCCAACTTTCATCCTTCCTGCCCTGACTCTTCTAATGTGGTTCTGTGTACCACATGTGGATTAACTCATCTGAGTGAGAATTTTATTGATTTGTTTGTCTGGGGAGAGGTGCATGTGCTTTTCCTTTGTAGTAGGTTTTCAAGAAGCCTCTGCTGGACTTTATGCAAGCTCCATTAGCATCAAGGCAAGCAGAAAATAAACCTCATTGTTTTCATCAAACTTTTTTAGGTAACAACAAGTCTGAACTGCGTTATTGGAACTCACGGTTGGCTGCCTTATGACAAGAATATTTCCAACTATTTCACATTCATCAAAGATACAACAGTGACAAATCCCAAGTAAGCAAATTTTAAGGAGGGGTACAGATGAATGCATCTAAAATAATGAAATACAGTAATTGTTCAAAATCAGTGGGTTGTACTGTATTCACTGTCTGAGTTTTCACCTAAGAATGCATCTTCTGATGTTCAGTAATATTAACTCTAATCTGTAATAGCATTCTAGTAGAGTTATGTAAGTAGCATTTCAGGCTTCATTCTTCAAGCTACTTGTAATTTTTCTCTAATTATCAGTCATGAAAACTCATTGGAATCTGAGATAGTCTTCATCCCTTCTTACACTCTAGTAATACATAGGTATATGTGGTGATTTGGGTTTTTTTGTTTTTAAGAGTATTCCTTTTTGTCTTTAATGTTACATTGTTTAGTAGGGATGTGAGTTATCCAATTGGGTAAAAGGCTGAAAAAATCTAAGATGAAATCTTGCTTCCAGTCACTGGTGGCAGTGAGAGTTTTGCCATGGATGTGGCCTCTTCTATAGATGGAATTCGTTACTGATTTTTAAAGACAGAGGAAGTGCAAAATCTGTGGATTTGAACCAAGATTACTGTTAACTGCTCATCATTTTCCTACAGAACACAGCGCAGCATGAGTGGTCCTTTTGCCCCAGGGCTGGAGATCACCTCCAAGCTGTTTGCAGTGTCCCATGACGCTAAGCTGCTCTTCAGTGGTGGGCACTGGGACAACAGCATCCGAGTGACATCCCTTACGAAGGGCAAACTGATGGGACAGCACATCAGGCACATGGGTCAGTCACTCTGTTGGGAAATGGAAAAGGTTTATGTGTGTTATTTGGTGGTCTCAGAATATAGCCACGTCACTTGGGCACACAAGTGTAGCAGCTGGAAAGGATTGGCAGTATAAGAACAGAAGAACATTTGAACTGTGATTATATATAAATACTTGAGCATGGCTTTTGTCATTGGAGTGGTGCTTTGATGTAGTTTCAAAATAAGGCTTGCCTGCTATTTTTAGGTAGCAAAGCTGAATGTGTCAAGTGGGTACACTTGGCTGTATGATGATTTCATTATTTCATAGTGTCACCAGCCCTTATCACAGTGGAGTATTTCCTGCTGTCTGCAAAACAGGATACAGTGTGACAAAGTGTATCCACATTGTCAGTCTGTGGGAAATTGATCTTAATTGCTCATGTGACAGCTTTGTCTTCTTTTCTTTATCTAGATATTGTGACCTGCTTGGCAATAGACCACTGTGGAATTCATTTAATTTCAGGCTCCAGAGATACTACCTGTATAATATGGCAAATAGTTCAGCAGGTGGGTTATTTAGGCTTACTCAGAAGCAGTTTCTGGATGTTTTTTTCCATCTGTTTTGCTATTATGTTTTATTGATTTCTTTTTAGGTTTGTAGGGAAGACAGTGCACTAAAATCAATTAGCTTAGTAATTTTACTCCCATTGTCTTCACTGAAATATTATACATATACTGTATAGCTGAAGTGTACTATTTTAGAGGCTCTCTTAAAGATTTTATAGATTATTTTCAGGGCAGATAAGTAAGAATTTTACGTTTCTAGGGAGTTGTTCGCTCCTAGTAGCTGCATTTTAGCCCTACATTTTCTCTGTGGGGGGTACTGATGACTGCAGCAAAGACAGCACTATTTGCATTTGTACTGGCATTTGAGAATTCTTTAATATTGGTCTCATGCTTTCACATAGTGAAAGTAATTGTGTGATTCATGTGTGGTGTGTACTTAACACTCAAAATGTGAGGCTCTTTCCATAATTATGCATTTAAATGATGATTTCTGGTTGATGCATTTGAGATATTCAAGTAGGATTGATTGCTGGGGGAAGCTGTCGTGTTTTGGACAGTAGATTTCATCAAGTCACCTTGTTCTTATCGTGGAACTAAAGTCAGCATGCTAAAGCAGTAGAGCGATGCATAACTGCATGGGCTTTTGTGGAAGCTGTCTTTATGGTGGGAGTATTTATAATTTTGTAAAGAAATACTTGTTAGTAACAGTGCTTGGTTAAAAAAGTAAGATCTTAGTGCTCATACAAGTAGCTTTTTGTCTCAAGTGGGCATAAATGTTGGAGTTTTTTTAGTTTGTTTTTCTTTTCATTGTGAGTTAACTTATCCTCTGGAAATATTTTTTTAGAAGTGCTTTTTCTTAAGATTTTTAATGTATTTTTTATTAATAGATGTATAAATGCTATTTTTGGCATAGTAGATGTTTCTTGTGAGAGTTTGTCTTGGTCTTTATGAAGTGGCAGCAATGGACTGCATACTGGTGTTTCCATTCTACTTGTCTTCTCTGCAATGACACCTTCTGTATTCTTGCATGCTTCAGGGCATGATTGGCAAACAAATTTTTATCACAGAAATGAAAATAAATAGTTCCCTTTAGAGCTATTCACTATAGCTCCTCTCTAAGCACAGTGCTTTCCCTAGAACTGGTTTGAGAATAAGTCTGTATATGCTGACAGTGCACTCATTGGGACAAAAGCTCTAATACCCTGCAGTTATGTGGGAACATTGCTATTTTAAATGAGCATTAATGCAAGATTTCCTTTGCATATCATACTATTGGTCGTCACTGAAAGTACCATTTTCATCCTTTTCCTTGGAAAAATGAAAAGAGTTGCTGTTACTTTAAGTAAAATAAAAATAAATTTCAGGTTCTTTATGTTTGACTGTGAAGCTAGTGCTTGATTCCAGGGTAAACTCTAAGAACTGGACAAGCCCAGATAAACAGGTGGAGAGTGAGTGTGTGGATGGGGTATATGAACAACAGCTGTTAGGGCTGTTGTCCTTGCATTCCTGGACACTTGCAGGGATAGGAAGGAGTCAGCTAAGTAATATTGTCTCTCACACCCACACAGTAACTTTATGTTCATTCATTCTTGGGATTTCAGTAAGTAAGGTGCTGACATAAAGGGCAGTACATTGGTATTGGAGTGGTGAGTTATGCCTTTGGCCTCTGTCAGATACACATCTCTGGTACTGAAGATACCAGAAGTTCATTTTTTGTTTGTCCTTCAGCTGCAAGAGAATGTGTCATTGCACTTTTTGTTACTCTCAGGGAGGAGTGCCTGTAGGCCTGGCACCTAAACCATTACAGATCCTCTATGGGCACACTGATGAAGTTTCGAGTGTTGGCATCAGCACTGAACTGGATATGGCAGTGTCAGGATCCAGGGTAAGCACCTTCCTACTTTTCCCTTTTTTTTTTGCCTCTTCTCATCCAAAATCACACCATAAAAGGTGTTTGAAGTAGGTTAAGAATAATACAAAAGAAAGTCACTGTTTCACGGTCTTGTTCTTCAGCCTTGCTTATCAAGATATGTGCCATCCCCTTTGCTGTTGGCTTAAATCAGACTGTCTCAAACTGCTGTGCAGAGCATAGGCCTCACCTACTGTGTGGTGTTATTCTGCAGAGATGAGCTTTAATATGTGTGGACTTTCTTGGAGATTTTAAGCTTGTCATAGCAGCAGTGTCTGTTTCTTCCCTGGTGTGTTAGCCCTGAAGGTTCTGTGCCACTTGCTCATGGTCTGCCTTACTGTACTGCACAGGCAGGCTGCAGAAGTCTGGCTCTGTACCCCGTGCAATGCCTACTCATAAATGTCACCTGTGAAATAATTTGTGAAGTCATTTGCTGCCTATCCTCCCTCTTTCCCTACTTGCATTTGTTTTTTTCATATGCCTATAGTACATGGTCTTGAGGGGAAGGGTTCTTTGTGCAGAGGTCCTAATGCTCAGAGGAGTCCTTATCTCCCATTAAGGATTGAAGTGCTTTCAAAGTATTCCCTGTATCCTCTGTATGTAAATACTGAGTGTTGTGATAACTCCCCTGCTGAACATCAACTCCCCTAAATGTGGTTGCTGCAGGATGGCACTGTTATTGTCCGCACTATTCGGAAAGGTCAGTACGTGAGGACTCTGCGACCACCTTGTGAGAGTTCCCTCCTGCTGACTGTTCCCAATCTGGCTGTGTCCTGGGAAGGCCATATAGTTGTCCACACCAGTGTGGAAGGAAAGACTACTCTCAAGGTATTTAAGTTTGTAGAAAACCTCTGTTTCTGTCACTGAAGATTTTAATTGTAAGTGTATCTAACTTTATCTCACTTCCTGTAATAATGAGGCTTTTTGAGCATGTAGTGTCAGCTTTTGTATTTTTTTAAATTTTGCTAGCCAATTTGAGAGAAATTTGGTTAAAGGGTGACAGGTGTATTGTGCTCCTGTGAGTTTCATGAAAATCTCCAAACACTTGCAATGAAGATGTTCAAGCATACACTAATGAGTCTTTCAGGGAGAGCCACTTTGGACTGGAAAACTAGGGGAAACAAGTTCCACTGTACACAGAAACAGAGGCTTATAAGGGGAGCAGTAAGTTCTGGGTGCAAGATGCTCAGTGTCCACACAGTTCCTTAGTTTGGGATTGGACGTACAGCTATAAGGTCTGTGGAGCTGTGTAGTTGCTTTAATAATGGTAGAGCTGTTGAGATTTCTTTAAACATGGGAGATTTCTTGGAAAACAAATCTCATTGATACAGGCATATTAACTACATTAGAATAGGGAGTGAAGAAATTCAAGGTAATGCCAGGCTGGAAGAATTAAAGATGGTTTTGTTACTTGTGTCTATAATCCAGCAAGAAGTTATCGGCTTGTCTAGAAAATGTTTCTGGATCTAGCTCTGTGGAAAGATGAATGTTTCCTTCTGCTTTTGGATTTGGGAGGGCAAGGGAGGGAAGGGAAGTAGTACCAATAATGAAGATGAGTGTAGGCTTGCTTTCTTCTTTCTTAACAAAAGTTCTTATAAAATAGGGATCCCTCTATTAAATCCATGGATGTTTCCTGGAAATTTAGAATCAATTAAATGGAGTAGGTAAGATACTACAATGTTGCATCGAGAGACAGCTTCAAAAACTTCCATACTGAACCTTGCCTCCATATACATTGTGTATAGGGTCCCTATTCTTTTATCATTCAACAAGAAGACTGTTGTCAGCGTTATCATGCGCGTTGTTGTCAGATTAGTGGCTTTTAATGAGCAAAAGATAAAAGTACAACACTCTTTATCCTATCATCCTCTGTGACATATTTATTTTTGATCTCTTCAGGATAAGAATGCATTACATCTCTATTCTGTGAATGGGAAATATCTGGGTTCTGAGACTTTGAAGGAGGAAGTGTCTGATCTGTGTGTAACTGGTGAATATATTGTGATGGGCAGCTTGCAGGGATTTCTTTCCATACGGGATCTCTACAGGTAATGCACCACCATTTTTACTGAGATACAGATATGGAGGCTTATGGTGAAATGGCCATGTAATAAACTTTACTTGGTGCTATAGGTGATGGCTGTTGCTTTTTCTGTGTTCCCCCCCAAAAAATGTTTTTGGTGGAACTAAGATATGGAGAAGAATAACATGGGAGTTTGTAACAGATCTCTTTCTTCCCAGTTAAACACCTAGAACTGACAGGAGAAGCTGTCAGTTTGCAAACTGTGCTGGTCCCTGATTAGTCACAGGTTGCTCAGCAACTGCAGGTTCAAGCCTCACGTAGTTCTACACTAAGTTGTAAGCTCCACTTACTGCTTAGCTCTGTAGAGCTCCATTGCGCCTCAGAATGGGAGGGATGTCAGGCAGCTGTGGGACTAATGTCACTGTTCTTCACTGAAAATGTCTTAGCTTACTGACTTAACCCATCTACATCTGTTCTTGCTGTTGAAGCTCTATTTTGGGATACAATTAAATCTTTAGGATACAATTAGATAATTGAAACTGCAAATTATATCCTGGAGAAACTGTGTGCTATAGTGCATCCTGTGGGCAGCAATTTCACTTGCATGTGATTCTTTGCAATATGAGCAAGCAAATACATGATGTACAATTCTCTCTGTGAATTTTGTTCGTTTCAGCCTAAGTCTGAGCATCTCTCCCTTAGCCATGAGACTACCAATCCATTGCATTTCTGTCACCAAAGAGTACAGCCACATCCTTGTTGGCTTGGAGGACGGCAAGTTGATTATCGTTGGTGTTGGCAAGCCAGCAGAGGTAAAACCCACCATCAAGAACTTTTTCTACCGAACAGTGGGAAGTTCACTTATTTCTGCTTTCCAGTTGAGCAAGAGGTCTCCTCTGTGGCAGGGTAAATTTAAGAGCAAGTTTCAGTTTTCAGTGGGAAACAAATAACTTCTGAGACTGCTCTACTGAAAGTTCTGATTAACAATCAGAGGTATATAGGGATTGAAAATGGGAAGCCCAGCTGGACTAACTTCCAGACTTTATTACTCACATCTGAATAAGCAAAGTCATAATAGCTAACCTTTTCTGAACGGGATAGTGTTGTCAGCCTCTTCTTGATGAAATAATTTTCCTGAAGAAAATTGGAAGTGAAAGAGAGCAAGCTACTTTCTTTATTTTTTTAATGGTTTCTATCAGGTATCTTTTAATATGCATTGACTGACCTTGGGGAAAAAGGTATTACTTCTTTCTGTTGAGAGTCTCTAATGGCAATGCACAGGGAGTCACTTCTGTAGGTTCCCAGTATGCCTGTGCTCCATATGATGAATATAAACTTGTTGGTCCTGCATATGCAATATCAATTACTGAGCATCCGTCTCTCAAATAGATATGCCAAATTTTTCTTGTGCAAAACGTAATTTTTGCTTTAATTACTCCTTGTCATGACTTTCAAAGTACTTGAGTTAACTTAAAACTGCTTATTATCTTTATAACTCAATCTCTGTTGTGCTGCTATGTATTTATTTGAAAATGTGATTATCACTTTTGCATGATCTTTAGTACATGCCAGAAAAGTGTATATTAATTCAATTTTATATTTGAAATGTGAAAACAGAGCAACTTTATTTGTCAGTATTTTTAAATGTTTTTGCTAGGAGATACATAGTTTAATATTGGAAAAAGGCTTCACACAATGATAGTCTGATTTTGCGTGCACTGGATGTGGAAGGGAAGTTTCCACTGACTTTCAGTTTTCTATTGTAGAATTGAAAAAGAGCTAATTATTATGTGGTAAACATATGCTTGTAACAGCAGTTTTACAGTCACTGTCATTTCTAAGCTTCCTGTTCCATAGAAAGATCTTTTGTAGGCTGAAATTTGTGTGTATCATTAGATTGAAGGCTTTTTGTTTTCTTATTTTTTAATCACATCTATTTTTCTAACTATGCAGAAAGTGTTGTTTCAAAGACTGGATTCCTCTTATGGTTATAGAGGCTTTCCAATGACTTTTTTTTCCAGGACTTTCTGTTTACAGTTCAGATGATATGCAAGCTTAATATCCATGTAAATAGATTTTTTTTTTTTAAAACACAAACATATAAGGAACAACATTATGTCCCAGATTTTCTAGTTTTCTATAATGGCATCAATCAATATATTTGGAAAGTGTGTGTATGTGGGGTGTTCATTTGTTGAATGACTTATTTTCAGTTTGGAAGGAATGTGTTAATTCCTGGAACTTTATCTATATACAGAAGACAGTGTTGTAGTTACAGCTTTCAGTGGTGATATTGATCCTTAGCACAGAGAATTGGATCCTTAGCAGGGACTTGCGTTAATGTGCAAAAAGTGAAACGCTGCTTGGTATTGAGATTGGCCTTTAGTGTTTCTGCACTGACAGTATCTAATCTGGAGTATAATAAATGCTTTTGTGTTTTTAACAATTACTTAGCTGTTTTGGATGTTGCAGAAGTCTGGGCAATTATCACTTGTTAGTGTTAATCCTGGTCAGTGCCGTTCCTTTTCTAGAACACTGCTGCTGTGCTGATACAGCTCTGAAGCAGGTTACATTTGTAGTAGTAACTGCGAGGAACTGTTCTCAAACTTGTAAAGGCATGGATCTTATTTACTGAACTGCAAGGAATTTCAGAACCTAATCACCTGCCAGGCTGATCACTACTGGCCAATCATCAACCTTGTGCTTAGGTAATTAAGAGTTTCTTACAAACTGTTGTCAGATTGCAGACCAACCAGATGCTGGATTTAAAATGGCTTCTGGTTGCTTGTTATCAGCCTTGTCTTTGGAATGCTCACTATGAATTACTTCTGCTTTAAACATTCCTCTGAACACTACACCCAGGATCTTTGGAAGACTGTATACTATATATGACACCAGGAGATAACCTTTCTCTTTCTCCTTTATTCTGCTATAACTGTCCTGCATCTTATTTTTTTTTTCCCACTTCTAGAAATTTCTGTTTGAAATCTCTAAAATAAAATGTCCTTCCTTCTCATTTGGTTCATTTTTGCTTGGCATTCATCTCTTCTTTTCCCTTCCTATCAAAATAGCAATCTAAACACTCTTTCTAAGCCGTTTGAAGTAGGTTAAGCATATAAGTACACATTAGTGGTTAATATCCCTTTAACAGTTCAAAATCAGAAGACTGTGGTTAGTGTTTTGTGTCTTGTTTTTTGTCAGTCCCAAGAATCATCCCTAAGTGTAACTTTTAGTTTATTTTCAAATAATTTTTGTTGATATATTTTGTTTATGCAGTACATTGTAGTGTCTGCATTTCACCAGATTCAGTGTCTGAATTCCTTTTTAATTTATCCACCTTATCCCTTCCCCCTCCTTTTGTTTCTCTGAATTACTTTTAAACAGATGCGCTCAGGTCAGCTTTCGCGAAAGCTGTGGGGATCAAGCAAACGGCTCAGCCAGATTTCATCAGGAGAGACTGAATATAACACTCAAGATTCCAAGTGATTGCTGCTTCTACCTTCTCTCATGGATTCCAGAAAAATGTTTAATCTTTTGGTCACTTTAAATGTATAAACATGAAATTAGGGCTTTGATTCTTAAGTCTGTTGGCGAAGAACCTATGGTAGAGGTATAGTAGTAAGCATATGTACTCATGCAAGTTAGCTTGCTTGCATATTTGCCCTTAACTGTGTTGACTTGTTCACAGCAAAATCCCTCTCACAACAGCTGCTAAAACTGTGTTCTGGGAGGGCTAAACCAACCCCAAACAATCCCCCTACAAGTCTCCAAACCCCCAGATAATTAATTGAATTTAAGATAAGTAGCATTTGATTTAAAGCTGAGTAGGGCCAGATGCTCCTTGATAACAAAGAAGATACTTGGCTTTGCTTTGACAATACTGTTATTCCCCAGTAAATTAAAACTCTGGCAGTTGCAATGGTTGAATACAGAATTAGATAGATGACAGTTACGACCTTCTCAGTACATTTGTTAATGAACTTTGTTACAATTTGTTCGTGTAAATGGCTATTGCTCTCTTCTTTTGTATAGTTCCAGTTTTAGGCTGTTCTGCAAGGAACATCTGTGTTGCACTACTTTATCAGAAATTGTTTTAAGTACAGACATGAATAACTTCAAAGGAGTTGGAGGTGGTGAAGGAGCTGAAGGAGGTAGGAAATATTGCTGCTGAAAGTTATTTATATTGTTAAGTAAACTTAGACATACACCAAGAAATCCCATTATATATTTAATATCTTGAAGAAATACCCAGGAAGACTCATTATCTATATTAGTCAAATATCAGTCTGCTTCATTAGTAGGGCAACTCCTGCAAACAAAAGATAAATTTCCACTGCAGAATCATTATGCAACATTGCAGCACAATTCAATTAAAAATAGCACCTGTTTGTTTCTTGGCTTGGTGTTCACCAAACCAGTTGTTAGCCATATATTTTTTTTTTCTGTAAAAATAAGCAGGGAAAAAAACAGATGATATATCCATTTTCAAAATGCATTTAAGACCTGGGAAAAGAAAATATCAGATCCTTATGTGTGCTGTATCCAATTGCTTACTATGTTTTGGAGAAGCCATTACTGATTTGTTGTTTGTTTTTTGTTTAGCAATACATGATGGTAGAAGAGCATGGGTTTTCCTATCAATCTGATATGTTTCTAATATTACTGATTGAAATTATAAACCCTATACTGTTAGAAAAGCTGGGTACTGAGGGAAAGATAAAAATTTCCAGATCAGCTTGCGAAGGGGTGTGTGTATATGTATATATGTGTGTGTGTATATAAGTATATTCATGTATGTATTAAAAGAAGAAAATCCCACGGGGTGAGGGGAGCAGATACAGATACAAGGCAGGTGTAAGTGATTGTTAGCTAGTGTGTTCCCTTTTGGGTCCTCCTTTCTTCCCTCTACCATCCCTTTTCTTGTTATTTTTTATTTATTTATTGAAATGAATGTGTGTTGTATCTCTCATAAATGTTATCAGATATTCCCTGTGGCTGGGGAGCTGTTGAACTACCTGAGGAACATAATGTATAATCTCATTTCATTAACTTTAAGCACAATATTTATTAACTTTATAGAAATAATAATACCTCCTTACCCTGCTAAAGGATGATCTTTACAAGTTATGTTAGTCTCATTCAAACTGATTTCTCCTCCTCACTTTCTTTACTGGAAAAAAATCCCTCTTGATGGCTGATTGGTGTACTTTGTAAAGAAAGTTGTGTTGCATTTTATTAACTTTTGTAAATGAAATAATAAATCAGATTAGTGAACAAGTGGGTCTATGCATAGTTGCAATATTCTGCCTAATCACTGTGACAGACTGGATTGTCTGGAAAGTTAGGAGAAAATAAGAATTATTATCCTGAGTCACTTGCTAAGAGAGGATTCAACTTCCAAAAGTTAAGTGGTGTGGGTTTTTTCATACTCCATGTATGTAAAAAAGTATAAATTAACCCACATCGTGTATTTCCAAATAAGCTCTAGAGAAGTGAGAAATACTATTTTTAGTCAACTGCCTATCTATTAAGAATACTAAGGATACTGTGGAAGTATTAAGTTTGTTCATGAGAATGTGAAGTATGTTTGTCCATTATGATTTCATGAAGAAGGGATTTCAGGGGACCTCTTTGGAGAGTAGTTTAGTGGTATTTCAGCTCAGAATGTGGGATCTTTCTGTGTTATGGGAGATTGAAAAAACTCAGTTGGGGCATTGAATTGATGGGTTTTATATGCATGCATAAATGTGTTTAAATGCATAGACAAGGCTAAGTGTTTATTTGGAGGGGAAGGGGGCAAGAAATTATTGTGTTTTAGGCTATGAGAATCGAATGGAAAAAGGGAGATGAATCTAATGTAGTACTTGGTGGGAACACAGTTTTCTTCTTCTCACTTGCAAAGAGGGCTTTGCATACACATTTGAGAACCTGTTGGGGGTTAGGTACGTTTTGTACAACAGCTGAGTTCATATTTTTAGTAGTTGAATATTAAAGATACTGAATACAGTGTGTCAGTTAAGGTAAAATAAAATGTTGCAATAATTGAAACAGTTTATGATGAAGACCTTTGACATTTGAATAGCATAATTTCAGTGCATCACAAGCACTGGGTGATCATCACAAATACCTGGGATAGGCTTAAATGTGGACAGTTCTTGGGCTCTCAAACTCAAGACTAGTCTGTACTCAGTGCAGAGCAGCAGCAGCAGAATGAGGAGGGCGCAGGTGAGCTCTGAGCTGCTTTATGCCCCAGGTAGAATGGCAACTTCCATGGCCTTTGCATCTGAGATCTGGTCCTTGCAGGTGGGAGATGTACACCATCACATGCTTGGCATCCTTGCCAGATGGTTCTGGAAGGACCTCCATAGCTGTGAAGGTCTGCACGTTGCCTTTATTTAAAACCAGCTTTAAATAAGAATCGTAAGTCTGAGCATTTGCTGGTATGTTGTTTCTTTTAGGTTTAACTTATTTCCATGAAAAAAAGACAATAATGTTTAAAAATAGAAAATAATTTTTCTGATTAGCTGTTTAGGTCAGTTGAATTGCATCCTGTTATACAGTGCACTGTGAATTGGTGAACTTGATTTTCTCAAGTCAGTAAAGCCTGGGATCCCATTTTGTTTTTCAGGTAGTATTGGTGAAATAAGATTCTCCTTTGGTTTTCATCAAAGATTTGTTCAAGTGTAAAAAAGTAAAGTTTTGAGATGAGAGGATTCCAATGAGGAATTTAGAACATTTAAGAACATTTAGCTGCAAACAAGTCTTAAGTGACATTTGTTTCACAGCATTACATTTGTCAAGATCGTCTTCATGATATCTTCATATGTTTAATTTTTGGAAGAACTCTAATAATATTTATCAAAGTTTAACCTATGCTTACCTTTGAAGATGAATGAGTAGGAGTGTATATATATATATCTAAAAGAAGCTGAAAACTGACCTACTTTTCATACCTGTATATAAATGAGATCAAGTAGTTAGCAGTATTAACTTCTTTGTAGCACAGTTTTGAACTTGCATACCAAAGGATATTTAGAAGACATGTCTCCTTTATTTCAAATAAAATGTCTGTTAAATTCCTCTAAATCAATTTACTTAGAATTCTTGATAATATTTTTAGTTGTCTTTTTAGCTATAGTGAAGAAACCCATCTAGTCTTTGCTGGGTTTGAACTACACAACCATACAGAAAGTGATCTTCAAATTAGCATCTGACTTGACTTAGGCAAATTTTTGTGTTCCAGTATCAATTACTCACTCATAGGATATCTAGAAACCACATCTTCTATTACCCATGTACCTTACCAGCATAATAATTACAACGTAATAATCCCAGTCCTAAAGTAACTGCATTTGTCCTGATGGCTAATACACATTGTGGAAATTGGGTTGTCTTAGGAAAATAATTAATTGTTTGATATTGAAAAGAGGAAAAAAAGAAAAAAACCTGAAACTAGCAAACCAAACCACCTTAAATCCCCACAACTTCCCCTCCAAAAAAACCCAGACTTGCCCACATCCATATTATAATTGTTTTGCTAATATGCAGCATTGATGTAAACAGGCATTTTCCCCTCTGGCATACTTTAGATCATGCATATTATCACAAAACAGGTTTATTGGTCTTCAGAGGCTTTAAATGGCTAAGTTAATTGGTTGTCTTAAAAGGATCCCCTTGAAAGTTGTATTTCTTCGTCCTTTAAATGAGTGCAAAGAACTAAGTTTCTGCACTTGAAAAATTATATATGGGACTGGTAAAATCAGTCTGCTTTAAAATGGTCTTGCAGGAATGATAAATTTATTTTTGTAATGCACAGATCAGGTAGGTCTTTTAACTCCTGCTTCAGTCAATGGGAGCTGTATACCTCACTTCCCTAAACCATGTCTTCCTCCTCCCTGTTTCCTTTGCAAACCTTTCCCAATCTTAATTAACAAAATCATTAGAAAAGATAAGCAAAGGAACCAAATGCTGCACAAAGCTTTTACTATGTACATGTATTTAGTTGAAAATGTGTATCTATATACAGATTATAGGATGGTAGGGAGCTTTAGAGCTGAAGGGGTGTAGAGAGGTCGACCTCCTTCTGCTCCTATATTGAGAGTCTCTGTAGACACGTGCTCTGTATTGTCACCTGAAACATTCCTGTCTTCCACTGCTAAAGGCACCTTGGTGACTGTGTTAAATGCTGAGCTGAGGTGCTTTTTTTCCCTTTCAAGGAATTAAAAAAAAAGAAATGTGCACATATAAATGCATATCGTAATGTGAGCCTAGGGCCTGATCTAATAAATGCTGTTATGTGAAAGCACTACATAGGGTTATATTTATTTGAATGGAAATTCAAGCATGTGCTTCAGTGCTTTCTAGGTATTTTTGTGCTTTCTGGCTTACAAGCTGTGTTGGTTTCAGCTGCAAATATGACACTTGTTGGTAGTCTCCTTTTGGGGAGAATAAGTTTCCATGGTATCATATACATGTGGGTTCATTGTATGCCAGTGTTAGAATCAACTGAAGGGTTTGGAAGATGTCTTCCGTTACAAGGAGCCAATCTCATTATTACTAAACTGCCCTTGTAAGCACATAATTTTGAAGGACAAAGTTTTCTAAAAAGCTACTGCATTAAAAAAAAAAGTAAATAAAATTGGTAAAATACTATTGTACCCTTCTTCAGATATCAGGTGCCTGAATGTAAAAATGCCTCTGAATGGCACCATAGCATGCTCTGCATTTCAGTTAAGTGCCATTCACCTCACTGCAGTCTTGAACAGCCCATATGTGAGGATCCGCCTGCAGTGTTTAGTCCAAGGTAGCCTTTGTTCAGTTTTAACTCCCCTTTTTGCTGTGCATCTGTGGAAGAAGACTGGTGTGTTTTTCTTTTAGTTACCATTTACCTAAGTAGCCCAAATAAAATAGGTGTTTCACTTGTTTTCAATAGAATTCCTTCAGTGTGTGTTCTTCCTAGTTTTGTCCAGTGGACTTGAGATGTTTTGCAGGTATTTCCAGAGTTTAGGTCTGTGCTTATACTCAACACAGACACATCACACAATTTCATCACACATCTTCTGTCCCAGAAACACGATTGTCAGTATAGATTATGGTTTAAAGCTGCTAAGGTGTTTTGAGATTGGAATACAAAACATCCAGCCATATATATCATAGATCTAACTGAACTTGGAGGCCACTTGTTTATTTAACTTCCTATCTAGTCAGTATTTTCCTCTCAAGGGAGCCATATCTTTTGCCTTGAAATAGCTTTAAAATAAACTTAAGTCTTGCACCTGACAATACTACTTTAGTCATACACAGCTGTAAGCTGTGTCTTAAAGAAAGCCGTGAGGGGAAAAAGAAATTAAAGAAAAACTTGCAATACATATTCTGATTTTGCAGGAGTAACTTAGTATGAGATTAGAGAAATGCTGCATGTGAGACTTGCCTCCCTTTGGTCAGTGTTTTGATGGAAGTTGTGATGCCATTTGCCTGATTAATTTTTACTGACACCGATCAGGGGGTGGAAGCAAAGACCTTACAGCAACAGTTAACCATATCTTCTGATAATTCTTACAGATTGTGCAATTATATGATTACAAATGGATCTTTAAATGCCAAAAAATGCCTTTTTAAAGAGTTAAATGTTAGGTCTGAGAAGTGTTGGAAAGAGCTACTTTTAGAAATGAGCCTGCAGGCACTGTAATGAACTTGCTGTCTGTCTTCTGTGCAATATCTTTTTCCCTCTGGGTGCTTTAAGAGTATACTGTATGTCTTACTTTGTTTTGATCAATATGTTTTAAGAGTGTGTATATTGGCTAATGATGGATTTTTTTCCTGTACAGCATGGTGGAAGATGTTTTAAAATTTTGCACTTTTCTAGGATTTGCAAGTTTGTAACCTGAAAATTTTTAACATGCACACTTTTGTACATAATTAGCATTGTATATATTTAACATGAGTCTGAAGCAAATAAAAGTAATTGAATGCATAACTTTTCCCTTTATTAATAGCACAAAAATTCAGCAGAGTGTGGGAGTAAACTGAATGAACAATTCTTTTATTTATCAGGTAAAAGCAGGCAGTGGGAACAGCTGTTTTTTGGTGGGGAAGGAATCAAAGTGGATACTTGAATGTACAGGCCCCTTCAAGCTTTGAATAGCTATGATTATGCAAGTATTGCAAAAAAGCGGTCTTTTTGCTGGGAAGGAGATGTCAGAGACATGCATTGAGGTGAGGAAAAGAGTCACTAATGCATTTTTATCTTTATTTATAAAGCTGAAGTTCCCCACCCACCATGGGACTACAAACATCTCTTTCCTTCTTCCTCACCGTGTTCCCCATATAGTAATTTCCACTGCAGAATATGGAATGCTATGGATTCAGGGGATTGCTGTCAGTCAGGAGGAAACTGAAATCTGTTCCGGGCTCATGTTCAGTTGGCTTCTTGCCCCTGCAAACAAGACAAACCATGCTGTGAGCTTTAATGGGAGGTGGGACTACTCTGCTTCTATATGTTACTAGGGATGGAGCAAGGCACCCTTATTCTGAACAAGCAGAGTTCTGACTCCCTTCTTTGCCTACATCAAGTGACATGCATTTCAAATTTCTTAATGAAGTCCATATAATTCTAGATATGGATTCCCTTGTTCTGGAGTTCAGTGCATTAGGGCCAAAGTGGCTATCTAGAATTTGGAAACATAAGCATCAATGGATACAATACCAAAGTACACACTGGGTAAGTCAGATATCCTTTAGAGCGCTGTCATACTCCTGGCTCCTTTGGAGCATTAAACAATACTCACATTTTGCCCAGAGAGAACTGGAACCAAGGGATTAAGTAACTTCTGATGTGAAGGATGGACAGCATGTGCCAGGAGTCTGAAGCCTCCCTTCCTGTCTGAAGGTTATCAATTCAAGTGAAACATTTACCTCAAAAACAGACGTGCTCCTGTCACTCCTTGCAGCGTGGCTTTATCTCCTTCCACTAACAGCATTGTACCTTCCCGCAAGCCCTGGTGTGAAGGTGGAAACATTTAAAATCATTTTCACACTGTATGAAAGGCTAGAATGCTTGTCACAAGCAGCCTAATCTTAGTGCCACCATGACTAGAGATTAAACCTTCTCACTTACTTAACTCAGCTAATTTTGTCTTTGCCTCTGTTACCTTGTTTTAGAAGTTGATTTCTTTGTTTATTTCAGTTTTCACTCTTAAAGGAGAGACTACCATTAAGGAGAAGAGGAAACTTTTTTACCACAGTTATTCTTAGATCCACTTTGGGCTGAAGTGGGTTTGTTAGTGCACAAACTTTTTACTACAGGATCAAACACAGGGACAGGAAACCTAGGGGTTCCACTTCCCCAGACAGACATAATGAAATTACATATATGCTGCTGAATGTGCAAATTCAGAAACTATATTACAGAGATTAAAGTTAAGAGTATCTGCAAAAAGATTAAGGGGAGTTTTGTACCATCTGCATGCACACCTCCCCCAACACACAATATATGGTGGCCAGTGACAGGGAAGATCAGAGCTGCCTAAAATAGTGTTGAGCAACACTAACAGGAATATGCATTTCATTGACCCTAACCCATTTTCTACCATGAGCAATATCCAAGGCTGAAGCTCTTAGCAAGAATACAATTAGCATTCCAAGCTGTGGTTTAGTAAGTACTGACAGGCAGGGAACCCACACCGAGAGCTAGTATGAATGCACTTAAAATGTTTGTCATGCTACAGCTTCCTGCTGGAGAACTACTGCTCACCAGAACTGGAGGGGTGTTTGGTTCTTCATGATACTGGCGGATTCTTTCCTCTCTCGTCTCCTGCAATAATCAGTATAGATTTAGCTTCCTGCACCACAAGGTAGGACTTGGAGCTATCCAAGCAGCATGACACCAAACAATTTCATAACATTAAACAAAGCAGGCACTTCCCCTCAAGCAGAATCAGATAGCAGGATTGACTCTTAATAGATGTTTTACCCTTCATCACTTTACTGCAGGTTGATCAAACAGAACTCACACAATCCTAACCCTGAAAAGCCTTAAAACTTACTCCTACTCAATTCATCCATGTTTTGTTTTTTTTTAAATTAGTACTATCTCTGTGTGCAGAGACAGTACTAATACTACGAGGATGGTGGTAGAAGCAAATGCCTGAGGTGCCACCTTAGTGGAAGTGAGCATTGAATCATGGATTTTCAGTGATAAAGTATTTGCTTGTTTGTCTTCAAGTAGGTATTACACTGAAGAGTTTCCTTCTGTGAACAGCTCTGTCCTGTTTCCTGAGGTTTGCTGCTGAACTGAGCAACAGTAAAGAAATAAAAACAGGAACACAGCAGGGACTTGGTACAGCACAGAGCTTCCAGCCTGTGCTTAGAGAAAGAGCAGAAATTATTTATAGGGAAAAGACTGCCTGCATATCTAGTGACAAGCTGATTAAATTAATACCTACAACTTCATCTAAATTCTAGAAGCACATCCACCATCTATTCATTGTTCCCTAATTCTTAATACTTCCTTTAACCATGGAATTTTGATTACAAGGAGGAAAGAACTGAGGTTGTTACAAGATGCACCACACAGATTGTTCTCTGAGGAGTTAGCTGAAAATGCTATTCAAGAAGGAGCTCCTCCCCACTGTATGGAAATCTGTCTTTGTGCTTGATGGCTGAAGTGTTTTTCTTTCAGCTATACTAGTGCATGTACTTGCTCTGTACTGGACATTATAGGCTGTGCTCCCTTCAAGGACACAAATGCCCAGGTATTTTCTTACAAAAGAACTGTATGAATCTCAAGATCTCCCTGTTCTGATCGTTTGTTCAGACCACCAGATATTTCAGCCTCTTAATCTATGTTTAAGTTAGGTCTTCTCAAGCAACAGGTAAGACAGAAATTTCCAGAACCACGGTGCTTTGCATCTTAACACTTCAGGTTTATCTTTTTTTCTTTTTTTTTTTTTTTTTTTTAAATTCCCCCATTCCATGACAGATACCAATCATTTCAACGTATTTCAGACATTGGAGAGCTTCTGTTTGTGAAAAACACTTTGTTCAGTAATTCTGTTGCCAATGTCTCTTCCCAAGCAAAGTTAAGTTTTAGGAGGAAGTAAAGTGTTACTGCCTCATTGGCATTTCCAGGTTCTCTAGGGAGCAGCTGTTTGACATTCTATAGCTTTGTAAGGCCTCAAAAATGCACACTATTTTCACTTCTCCACACCCTGGTTACTGTGTTAGTTCTGGTGTGCTTTACTTACCCCCATGTGAGTTCTTTTAATGTCTGGGTCCAGGTAGTGGGGGTTAATATTAAAAGGAACTAATCCTAGAGCCTGCAGGGAAGGTGGATAAACAATTGGCATGTCATTGGTGGTATTGATGCTGACGGTAGCAACGTTGGTTCCTGCGCTGGATCCCATGTAAGGAATCCCATCCTGAAATACAAAAGCAGTGATCAATCTGCAGTATCACAACTAGGAACTCAGTTTTATAGCATCCTCTATCAATCTCAGAGACTCATCAGTCTGATCAGACTTAGTCCTAGCTGATCTCACTGCTAATTTTACAGGGGAAAAGCAGAACAAGAATTCAGGTTCTGAGGTGGGCAGTAGCTTCAAAGTGTCAGAGAACTAACTGCTGCCTGCCTTGTACTCACAACTCTGTAACCCCTCAAGAGAGAACTTCCCAGGCTGTCAGTGCATGTTGGACTTTGCTATTAAGAGGAGAGACTTGCCTCTATTGCAGTTACAGGAAATATCTGAACTGGCTTTTTAACTAGCTTCTGAAGAGACCAGACGATTGGAATGTTGTCACAGCATCAACTTACCAGTACTGTGACCAGTTTAGCACTGTTTAGGTATTAGTACTGAATACTGTGCTGTATACAGAAGAATGCCATATAATATGCAAGTATACAGGTAATATCTGAACAATTTGTAAAAACAGAACTGTCTTGAGACAACTGGTGGCAATATAACCAAACAGTCATCCAGACATAACTGGTATTTGGACATTTTCTGGCTTTCATTCCCACAACAGACATTGAATTTCTATATATTAAGCCTAGCTAACCTTTATTCTTGGCAGCTGGCCTTACTGTGGCTTGTAAAAATCTGCATAAAGTCATTTGCAATTCCACATTGCTGGGGAACACCTTGCTTCTGTTCTCCTCCAGAAATGCTGTGCCTTGTGAGATTCACCAGCTAGACTGGTGCTGCTGACCAGAGAGGCTCAGTGGCACTCACACCTCTCAGTTCCAAGGAGATACAAAAATTACATAATTTGCAGCATCAACAGGACACTGTCTAAAAGGCATGTATGGATCCAACTTTATCACCAGTTTATTAGCACACAACCTGCAACATGAACACATCTATATCAACAAGATATGGAGTGGACATCTCAACTGAAAACAGGTTTTTCCTGACAGATTAAATCCTGCACTGGTCTTTTGACTGGTATTTTGAGGGATTTACTTCTAGGGTTCTATGTAGCATTGTAAATCCTAAAGTCTTGCAATCCAGCATCTAGAAAACTGCTCTAGGAAGACTGCTGACCTTAAGTCTTTTCAGTGGCTCAATGGTGACCTTATTTGGCCATGATTTTCAGTTCACCAGGTTGTTTGAGATGGCTTAATATATGAAGAATATTAGAGACAAAAATGCAGAATCAGCTTGGATTTGTCTGAACAAAAGCTCATGTATGAGATCCTGCCATTCAGGCTTGGCCAGAATCTCAAGATTTACCTCAAGAACTCTCTTCCTGATTTCATGTATCAGACTGTTGTCATAAAGAGCTTTCAGGAGACGGAATGTGTTCCCACCTCCTGCAGAAAGAAAATTCAGCTTATTTAACATGCTTTCACCATCAGTTTTAATTGAAGCCTTTACAAACTTGGCAGGTGCAATGAGTTCTATTCTCTATCCAGGGCAGTATCCTGCTTTGAGAAGCAGTAAAACCAGAAGCTTCAGAAGAATGGTCATTGGGCAGGGCACGGGCATGCCCTGAGTCATCCTTGTAAGGCTGCCACTGTCTGACAATGACCTCTCTTCCACTACCCAGGACCATGGTATTAGGACTAGAACTTCTTGGGCTTGATAAAGTGATGATACAACTATTATGATCATGTTTTTACACTGAGGTACTGTTCAAAATAATAATTTGAAATTTACTGGAGATGAAGTTCCATTAAGAAATCTACTTCCCAGTCCACCACCAAATTTAGGGTCTTAGGGCTCCCAAGTACTGTCTTCTGTAGTTTCTAATTACTAGGCCTATCTGCTTAATATTTGGTCTTTAGTGCCACCTCTGAGCAGGACTAATTCTGTGTCCTATATAAACCTTCACTGGGGAGTAAGAAGTAAAACTTACCAACAAATATTGCTTCAGATTTCCTTACAGCTTCCACTGGATCACAGGATTCATGAATACTGTCCAGCCCATAACCTTAAATGAAAAAAGTATTTACCTTTGCCGTGTCAGTTTGTTGGAAGAATGTGATATGTTCAATCCCTCCCTGCCCACCTCCTCCAGCCCTGAGCCAAATGTCTCAACCAGGGAAATTTCAGAGAACTCAACAACATAAAACAGAGTGTACATCCTACATTAGTGCAGGGCTTCAGCATCCAGCTGTACAAAAGGAAATGTTTGTTTTGTGGATATATGCACTCAGTCTCTAGTAGCAGAGCATTTCATTCAGCAGGTACAGGCTGAGGCACAATATCCTGCTGAGCATTACAGGTAACCAGAAAATAAGGAAAAAGCTGTTACTCCTCAACTTGGCTGTGCTGAATTCTGATGGGATATGTTAGTTTTAGCATTGCTTGTGCAAGTATCTGATACAAGTATTGTTTCTGTTAAAAGGTCTGCCTTTGATAGATTTGCCTTGCTGGGATTCACTGAGTACAGGAAGTGTCACAAGAGGGAGAAGAACGTAGGCATTTGATAGGAGCAATCCTCCTGCAAGACAAGGAGCAAAGTGTGCTGCCCAGGGAAGTGAGTACTGATTATTACTACACTAACAGGTCCAAAGTTACCCTCAGCAGTGATAGATACTAGGTGGAGGTTTTGCTGTTTTTCTTGCTCAGCAGAGATTTCTGCTCCAAGCAAAGTTCAGCTGCTGTCTATCATGGAACTATCTGGCTCCTTGATGTGCTTTAAGTAATGTTCTTCACTTAACACCAGTGGTTGTACGGCTTGAGCAGAGGTTTTAGGATACAAGGGAATAAATGTTCCCTTATATGATTAAGAAGAATAGAAAGATGCCACTTAATAGTTAGGGATAAATTCTTCCTCCCTGGAGTAGGTAGAAGTGTTTGCAGCAGGATTTCTTCTGGAGGCCTCTAAAACATCTCCTTCCAGGCAGAAGTCCGCAGCCGCCTCCTGCTGCTCCCTGCCCTTGCCCAGCCCAGCCCGTGTGTCCCGCGGCTGCAGCGCTGAGGGCCCGGGCCGCTCCGTGTCCGCACCCTGCTCCCCGTGCCTGCGGCAGCCGGCCCGGCCTTACCCAGGCTTTCAAACTTCTCCCTGGCCGTGCGGGCGTAGGCGTCGCGGTCGTGTAGGGCGTAGGGGATGAACAGCACCCGCTTCACCTTCCTGGGAGAAGAGAGGGGAGAGAGCGGTCGGCGCGGCAGAGGCGGGGGCCGGGCGCCCCTCCCTCAGCCCTCCACGGCGCTTACTGCCCGAGGAAGCTCTGGATGTGCTGCTGGCAGTGGCCCAGGTACCCCCCTCCGTGCAGGGTGGAGTTGGAGATGAGCAGCAGGCGCCGCGGGCTCCCCATGCCGAGCGGAGCCGAGCCGAGCCGCGCTCCCAGCCCGGCCCGGTCCGCCCCTTCCTGCCCCGCCGGCGGCCCCGGGGTGGGGCCGAGGCGCCGCCGCTGCACCGCCGCGGCCTGGCCATGCTGGACTTCGCCATCTTCGCCGTTACTTTCCTGCTCATCCTCGTGGGCGCCGTGCTCTACCTGTACCCGGTAATGCTGCCGGCGATGGGGCGGGGGGCGCTCGGCCCGGCCCCCGGGGCAGGCGGGCGGAGAGCCAGCGACCGCGGGGCCGAGACAGCCCCGGGCCCGTCCCACGGCCCCTGGGCTCGGGCGGTGCCCCCGGCCCGCAGCCCGGGGCCCGGCGGGACGTGGCAGAGGCCTGCGGCAGAAGCTGCCGGGCGGGGCGTGCCCGGGACAGCGCGCCCCCGGCGCTCCTCCCGCTGTACGTGCTCCGGGAGTGAATCCCGCTTTCTACAGCCGCGGTCTGCTCGCCTTGCATTTTTGCAGGCCTCCGGGGCGAATCTGTGTAAGATGCTACACTGCAAACATGACCCTTTAAACCTTTACGCAGACATCTTTCATTTAACCAGATGAATAATCCTGGTTTAGCCAGTGGCACCAGGCACACACTTGAGGTTTATCGACTTAGCAGGTTTAAAGCCTGCAGATGTAGCATATCCAGCTTCTGCTTCATCTTTGTATGTAATGTAGCAGTATTGGTGTGGAAAATTCATTTCTCCTGCTGGAAAGCTGTGGGACCTGTATAAAATCTGAAGTTCATGTAGATTGATGCATTTCCTTTTACTCTAGGCATCTAGGCAAGCATCAGGTATCCCTGGGCTGGCTCCAACTGACGAAAAGTAAGTGGTTTCTGCCTCCACTTTGATGAAGTTCAGCATTGGCAGAGGATGCTATTCATGACCATATATCCTCTGTGTTTCTCAGGGATGGCAATCTGCCAGATATCATTGTCAGCAGCAGTTTACATGAGTTTCTTGTGAACCTTCATGAGAAATATGGGCCACTGGTCTCCTTCTGGTTTGGAAGGCGTCTTGTTGTCAGCCTCGGCTCCATTGATCTCCTGAAACAACATATTAACCCCAACCGATTGTGTAAGTGTCTTTTATGTTGTCTTTTGTTCATTTGTCCATTTCTTCTGACCTTGCTGGGAATATCAAAGGAAGGGCATCAAAGGAGGTCAGGGTTTTGTTCTATTCTACATTGAAAGAAAATGAGACTTGTATGTGACGTGGTGGTTCAGGTATGACTTTGGTCCTTCTTACTGGACTTGAGTAGCAGTGACCAAGGGTTACTGCTGTCCAGTGGCCATCAAGAAATCAGTACACTTGTTTCTTTTACCATCTCTCTACAGGCAAACATCCAGGGAAAGCATCATGCTCTTTAGTCACTTGATAGAGCAAGGTGAACATCCTGTAGCCACTTGACATACATTTTAAAAGCAGTTTGAAATGCAGTTTAGGAGGGTAAACGTCACTAAATTAAGTCTGAAAACAGCGCTGCTAGTTTGTGATAACTGCCTTGTATGGTTCATCATGGAGGTTTTTCAAACTGTTACTTGGAGAAGTTCTTTACCTTTCATGTTTCTTTTGGTGTGTAGGATTTTGTGATGAAAACCTTTATTGTCTTTGAAGTAGCTGGTGGTGCTGGTAGCTGAGCTGACTGTCTTAGTCATAGGAGAGTATTTAAATTTATGGCCTAAGCCTCTTAGGTGTGCATTTTGCTTCCTAAGGTTATCATGCTCAATAATTTAACTCAGTTGATGTTTGAGTTTGTTCTCTTGCTTTCCCAGTTTTTATCTTACAAGGTTAACTGAGGTGCTGGGTGCATACCTCTGACCTGATCCTGTAGGTTGTCTTCAGGCAAAGGCAGATATCTCAGCTCACTTTATGCTGGGATTGGGAGGGGCAAACTTCATGTACAGTTGCCTGACAGAATCAAAAAAAGAAATGGTGACAATCTGGGAAAGGAGTGGGAGTTAATGAGGATCAGCAAGACACAGTGGATAACGATGACACTCCAGAAGGTGGAAAACCACCCTGAAAGATCTGAATGCTCTCAAGTGTGTTTTGGGGGAAATTAAGCAGACAGTCACTTTCTCAAAACTCAGAGAAGTGGTGACAGGCCCCTGAGCAGGCAAGTTCTCATAAACATTCTGAATTTGTGAGGATCTGAGTATCGGAGAAAGAGAATCACAGTGCCTGGACTTAAGTGCAGGAAATTAGGTGACCCAGGCAGTTACAAACTAGCCCAGTATCCTGCTATGCCAAGAGCTAAACATATGTTTTTAAGGATGGCAGATAAGTGGGAAATGCACGTTGTACTTCGACGATTTGATTTTCTGACAAGGAAAGTGAGAGAACTGTGTTTATGTCAGGGATTCAGTTCAGAATTTACTTGGATACTGATAAATACTGGTACTTGAAAGGGGGATCAAAGCTGGATTGTCTTGGAAAAGTGAAATGCAGTGTTTGGTACATGATTATGTTAGTGTCCTACCCTGGTGGCATTATTCTGGAACCCTTTGTCAGCACAGGGCAGCAGAGTGAGATGGATATCCCTGAGGGCTGGGATAGCAGGGACAAGAACAGGAGTAAAATTGGGCTGTGTGAATTGCCTGTGGGGTGACATGGCCATGGAAAAAGAAGGATACATTGAGTCATGGATTTTCTGTGAAGGGAGGACTTTTGCACAAAATGAGCATGATTCAGACCTGGAGTCCCGTGTGTGGCTCTGACCTCTATACCCAGTCATGATTTTAAATAAAGAAAGTGCAAATAAAGGCTGCCAGTGCTCTCAGAGAAGTGGGGAGCCTGTCGTGCAGGAGAAGCCAAGGAAGGAAAGACCAGACGAAGAGAGAGCTTATGAGGGGATCCTCATAAAGGCAACAAGCTTGAGAAGGAGGGTTCTTAACGATCTCAGAGCTGGAAGAGCAGCAATGTTAGTTGTATCACTGCTTTCCTTTTAGCACTGATGCTTGCCAGAAGTGCTCAAACTTTATTAGAGGTGAGCAGTCTTACAGGTTATATTTCCTGAAGCATTGAGGTATAAACAGTAGTAGCTGAGTAGCTATAGCAAAGCCCTTCCTGTACCCTTTCTTGGTGAGTGGAAATAGGGGTTGTAGTAGGTCTCAGTGACAAACTGGCTCTGGACAGCTTGAAGTTTTATTGGAGATGTGGTCTTGCCCGTATCTCTTCTGTGCACACAGTGCTGTGGGACAGGAGACAGCCCACAGTGGACTGCTTTATATCCAGCTCCTGACTCTTCAGCCCCACGTGAAAACGCAAGCCATGTAACTCTTCCTCAGTCAGCTGGAGTGCCTGAGGCCACCATCCATCTTCATGGATACCTGACATTTGGTTTCCAGGGCTGAGATACAGGATTTAGCTCCAAGTAACATACAAAGGTTCCTCTCATCTCATCTGTGTGTCGTATGTATGGCCAAACTTTTTGGAGACAGAGAGAGAAGTGCAGATAATGCATTTCTCATCAAAGCCTCAAAGCTGAACTAATTGGATTCATAGTTACAAACATTTCCGATGCCAGGAGACTCTTTTTCCTTAGGTTTCAAGCAGTGTTTGAAATTGGTATGTTTTCATGGCCTCTTAAAGCTTGGTTGAGATTAATTAGCAAGGAGAATTCAAAGGAAGTAAAACTTTGTATCTGCTATTGCTGATTCCCCTGAGTGGCTCTGGAGAAGCAGTTCAGGCCTACAAATGATGTGAATGTGAAGAGGGAGGACTAATACAGGATTGCCGGGAGCGGTGGGTTCAGAGATCAACTTGGAAAACTTGCCTGAGTTGGTGTTGCTTTTTGGGTTGGGACAATGAACGAGAAGCCCACTGAATGCTGGAGATGGAACCATGTGTCCTGGTCTGTCTGAACAGGACTTCATTGCTCCTTCTGTGAGTATTTTAGTGTGCAGGTTCAGAGGTTCTTTCTATCTCTGATGCTTAGTTGTGCTCAATCTCAGTTAGATTTTTTCTCTATATTTACTTGCACTGGTGTCCAGGACAGCACTCTTGAGGTTCTTGGGATGGGGAGATTTCCGTTTAAGTGAAAAGAACAGTTGAAATTTTGATATTTGTCACTAGGAGGGCTGAAAATGTAACCGTGGAGATGTTTTCAAGACAAGGACAAAGGGTGAAGTTTGTGCAAGTGCTGGCTGAGTAGAGCTCTCTCCAGAGGCAGTTTGTGCCTTGTGGGGTCACTGGTCTTCCACAGCTGTGCAAAAATAGCCCTTGCCTGAACAGCAGAGGCAGAGCCAGGCCTCAGCAAAAGGGCAGCCTGGGCTCTGTAGCCCTGAGTGCACAACAGTGAGGGTGTACTGGTGGTGTGGGATTGCCAGTTCAGTCTAGAGACATTGGGAAAAAAACCCCAGAGCCCATGGCTGGTCCAGCAGTTTTCTTTCATGTGCAGCAGTTTCAGCAGGTGTTGCTTCTAAGCATCCTCCAGCCTCTCTGCATGCCTCTGCTTGCTGGATTTTCTGTGTGGGCTTTACCACCTGCCATGTGTCTTCCTGGCTACCCAGTATTGTGCCTGGCTGTGCCAGTGCCAGTCAGCAGGGATCTGTGGCATGAATAGCAGCTCCATGACGAAGTACCTTGGAGGAGGAATTGTCAGCAGCAGCTAGAGGCACATAACAGCCTCCACCACGTGGAGAGCCGCAGGTGCCATCTGCTCTGCCAAAAGACACATGCTCATGCTCCTTGTCATTCAGAGTGGGAAAGAGGGTGAGATGCAGAGCTTAAAAACATTGGAAGAGAAAAGATGTGAGAGAAAAACATTTGGGAAAGATTACCATATTCATGTCTCTGGCCTCGTTAGCTGCTTTTATGTCTTTAGGTAGTAAGTCCTCTGCAGGTGGGAATTTTCTCTTCGTGTAAGTTTGCCTAGTAGCATAATGAGACCCCAGTCTCCATGGGGAATCCTAGATACATCCACAGCTGGTAAAGTCATATGTGTCTAGCCCAGCCTTGATGTTTTCTGATGCCTTAGAGGTTTCACTCTCCATCTGGGAGAAATAACAGACTGTGATAAACAGTGACAATATCCTTCTTGAAAACCCTGATTGCTGCTTCCAGATAGTTCCTTAAAAACTCTGCCAGTTCCACAAGGCACGCTAAAAGGTTTACAGAAAGGGAAAAACATATGCCATGCTGTATTGCACAGTTTTGCATTGACACCTAATATCCTTTAACAAATTTATTAGAGGTCTTTGGTGATGAAATTCACAGTTAAAAATCTAACTGAAATGAGTCATGGATAGGGAAGTGACGTGGTTTTGTTTAGTTTGTACACTGATGCAAGTGCCTGTATGGAATGATCAAAGATGAAAGAATGTGATTAGCAGTAGAAAGCATTCTGTAGCTTAGTGGGGTTTGTTTGCTGTAGGAGCTTCTAAGCTGGAGGCAGCCCTGGCAGACAGGTAGGTGCTAATTTGGGAAGAGCTCCTCAGCAGGGAACTCAGTGCATGCAAGAGAAATCATGCAGGAGCAGTAGGATACCTAACAAGGTTTGCTGGGTCTGTGACACAAGGGAAGGAGCACAGAGAGCAACCTCTGGCTGAGTCTGTCGTGAGCTGGTATGTCCTGAGTGCATAGCCACATTCAGGCAGGAGGGCACATCAGATGTGAAGGGGAATGTGCTAAAGAGACTGCTGGTCAGGCTGGAGGAGAAGGGGAAGGACCATGCCACACACATTCTTGTCACCAAGTAGACGGCAGAACCAGCTGGGAACTGGCAAATGGGGAACAAGCTCTTGAAGGCACTGTTACTAAAGAGTTCCTTGGTAGAGCCAGCAGGCAAACTCTGTGTGGGGAGCTGATCACAGGATGGCAATCAGCCCCAGAAAAAGTCAGGTACCAGCTCACACTGAGCAGGAGAAACTTGATGCCCCAAAGAGACTGTTCCAGGGGAGGGAGCCACACCTTGCTCACTGCCCAGAAGTAGCAGTACCTGGTTAAAGAGGCTGCCGTTTTCATCAGCCCTGTGCAGTGTGACTTTTGAATGGTGTTTCCTCTGTTTGCTTTCAGTGGATCCCTTTGAGACAATGCTGAAATCCCTCTTGAGGTACCAGTCCAGCCTGAGTGGGGATACAGGAGAGAGCCACATGAGGAGAAAACTGTATGAGAACAGTGTGACCAAGTCCTTGCAAAGTAACTTTGCTCTCATCCAGAAGGTAACTGCCTTTGTACAGCAGAGAATCCCTGTGTGCATCACAGGGGAAGTTTTAGTAAGAATGATCACTAAAGGACTTGCATTCAAATTAATGCTGGAGCTATAAGCATCTGAGATAGCAAACAGCCTCTGCCTTTCATGGTGTGAATATTTGTGTTCTCTTAGCTCCAGTGGTTGGGAGAAGGGCTGAGCTTGCTTAATTTTTATGCCAAGATACCAGATGCAGTTAAAGATATTGGAGCATCTGGATTCTAGATATATTTCCCAGGACACAAGGATTGAGCAAGGAACCAGCTTTTGGGGCCACAAAGTGATGTTGATTTAGTCCAGCAGTCAGAATATGATCTGTTTTCCTATTGTGGCAGAGGAAACAAGAGAGGAAGGTAGGGTTGCCTTGCTGGGGGAAAGCCTTGAAAGAAATAGAAGATTGGAGGCTAAAATGTTCCTGTTTAACCATGGAAAGAAACCTGGAAAGAGTTTAGCCTTATTCCATAGCCATGGAAGTGTGGTCTGCCTTAAGGAAGTGGGTGGGAAAATGTCCAGGGTGTGTTTGGTAAATAGACTGCTGGTGTTACTGCTAACTAATGGTTCATTCCCTCTCAAGCTGTCAGAAGAGCTGCTGGCCAAATGGCTGTCTCTCCCTGAGGCACAACATGTGCCACTCTGCCAGCACATGCTGGGCTTTGCCATGAAGTCTGTCACGCAGACAGCTATGGGCAGCAGCTTTGAAGATGACCGGGAAGTCATCCGATTCCGCAGGCACCATGATGCAGTAAGTGTCCTAAAGAGACATAAAAGCTCCTATTAAATTTTTCCAAACTAAAAACACAGAGCTTGTATCTGTACAGTTTAGTACAAGCTACTGCTGCAACTTTAAAGTACAAGCTTGAGGACTCTGCCTCACTTGTCCCAAGCTGAATCTGTGAGAAAGATCCTCCTGCTGATCCTGCTGTCATTAGTCTGAGGTGTTTCTAAAGGATCCATGGGGATCAGGAACCCAGATCCAATGACAGCTGGGAGGTCTTAAGGGACCTAAGTCAGTTAAACTTTGTTGTGACTGCCAGTGGAACTTCTCCCTTTGAAAGATCTTCTCAAGGCTCTCTGACATTGTGGAGAAAGGAAACTCTGAGGAGATCTCACCTGTATCCACATGTTGGGATGTTAAATATGTTTGTGATAGGGTGGGAAAGAAACAGTTCCTTCTCCAATTTAAGATTCCCATAGCTTTTCCCTACAGTTGTAATTACAGTTGTTTAATTTCAGCTTAAATCCAGCTATCATAGACATAGTGTCTGAAATGTGATGTGGTGTCCTAAAGAAAAGACCAGTTCCATACTGACAGAAAGACTTAGTTTTATTTGATGTTTTATTAATTTTCCTGAGTAGGGAAGCCTAGAATAGTCCCAGCAGTCTCAGCCTGTGGTAAGTGATGGTGCTGTTCTCTCTGTCCTTTTTCCAGATCTGGTCAGAGATTGGAAGAGGTTTCTTGGATGGGTCTCTTGACAAAAACATGACTAGGAAGAAGCACTATGAAGATGGTAGGTTTCTCCCAAAATTACAGTTTTCCTCCTACTCTGATTAATACTTAGGAGTTAGCTAGGATGTGGAAGCACTTCATTTGCCCAGTTGTTGTGGCTTTTCTTCAGAGCTGCTCCTCATGCAGTAAGCTACCAGATACATTGTACTTACTCTCACATTAGGTCATTGTTTTGGAGTTAAATGGCAAGTGCAAGAAGTCACAGGACTAGAACTCTAGTTCCAGGTCTAGTTCTAGGGTCTGTCCAGTCTGGAGAGTGATAGAGGGGAAGAATCAGGGTGTGCTTCCTCCCTTCCTTTTCTGCTCCCTAGTGTCCACTTTTGACTTGTCTTGGAGGCAAGCAGCTGTGCTAGGTGAGAGACTGCCAGTCACTCACAGGCTGGAAGACACAAGTACAGAGGTGCTGCTTTGTTGGATACACCTTCCTGGACACGTCATCAGATAGCTTTTGATGTGTTCTTACAAGATAACATGACTTTCAGGTCTGTTATAGCAGTACTTTTGTTTCTCATATATTTTATAGAAAGGTATTTTAATTCTAGGTTGTCTTACTTAAACCATTTCAGTATTGATTGATAAGATGCTAAACTAAAGTAGATTGTATCTGGAACTAAAGTTTTGCTTGTAAATCCTCCAAACCCACTCTTTCCTTCTTTATACTTCTGATTCTGTGGGTTTCAGAACGTGAGCACAGCTTCTGCCCCGTTGAAATGGGTTCTTCTCGTGGTCGCTCTCTTCCTGAGTTGTAGTGTGATGATGCATGAGGACACAATTTCACAAACTCCAGATAGTGAGCCTTGGTGTTTGAGTGTTGCTGACCTTCCTATGCAGAGAGGAGAAAGGAAGATAATTCTAAAACAAAGGAACTGAACTAGGCCTTGATAAATGGAGTTTCAGACCCAGCTTACACTCCATGTTTCTTGGATAGTTCTCAGCAGGTCATTTAAACCAGACAGGAAATGATGTCTAGATCCCTAACCCCCCCTGGTTCCCGCAGCAGTCACCAGGAGTTGGGGACTCACATATCTTCAGATATGTGGACTCTGTGCCAAAATCTTCCCACGTTCTCCTCCCATTTCTCTCTCTGTCTCTGCAGACACTTTAGCACAGAGCCATCCTCTTGCCTGCAGAACCCCTGGCCAAAGGGGCTCCATCAGTCCTGGTGCTGTGGTAATTGTAGCTCTGCAGGTCATGTAACCAGAGCTGTGTGGCTCCTACATGTTTTTCTCTGGGCTGATGAAGTACATTCTCTGATGGTTTGACAGCATTATTTATCTTCCCCTTACATGATTTCAGCTCACAGAGTATACACCTTGGTAATACCTGTAAGGATGGCTTTTTATAGGCAACCTGTGTTATTTGGTTCCTGCATTTTCAGCTAAATTGGGGGATACTGCCTTCCAAATTGACAGTAACATGTAACAGAGGCTGCTTCTTTAAATGAGCCCAGCAGGGACAGCTGGTCTGAAAATCTGCTTGGAGAGACGGATTTGCTTCTCTGCAGCACCAGGATGACCAGGTTTTAAAATAAACATTTCTTTTTTCTTCCAAAGCTCTGGTGGAGATGGAATCCATCTTAAGGAAGGTTACAAAGGAGCGCCGAGGCAGATCATTCAACAGGCATGTCTTTATAGACACCTTGCTGCAGGGAAGCCTGAGTGACCAGCAGGTCTGTGCAGCTGTTACCTCCTTACTCATAATGGAGTTTTGCCAGATGGGCAATTCATTACCTTGTAGCCTTTGATTAATATAAGTTTTTGCATCTTAGCTTAGATTCTTTGCCAATGCAGGGATTCTGGTTCATTTTTTCCACTCCTGCAATGTTTCATTGCATTAGACTTTGGTAGATTTCCTTGCCACTGCTTTGTAGCTATTTTTATAAACCAGAAATACGTTGATATTAAGCATGTCTCGTGCAATGCCTGTGGAAGTTCTGCAGAGAGTTCAGTTTATGTCTTCTAGATGTATTTCCTGCTCTCTGCACTAAAGAGATTTAATGTGCTTGAGTGGAGAGTGTGCTGCTTCTTTTTTCTCTTTACAGTCTTATGAACTTCATTCCCTGAAGTAGATTTTCTTTCCTAGATTCTGGAAGATACAATGATTTTCTCTTTGGCAGGATGTGTAATCACCGCTAACTGTAAGTACAGTAACTGTAGGTAACTTCCCATCCTTACACTCAGCTGCCAAAAACTGTGTAATGAAATGAGACTTACCCTAAGCTAATAAAAAATTGTATTCATCATTCTTTCTCCTGAGCTACGGACATATGGAAGAAGCTAATTTTTACATCAGACTGTTAACACAGCCCCACAATTAGTGAGCTGAACCTAAGCTGGGTTTGACAACCTTTCTAGCCATAGGGTGAAACTTAGACTTTCTCCCCATTACTTTTTGCTTGCATTCTTAACCCCAGCCAGCTGGTGCTAAATTTCAAAAAAACACCAAAATAAATAAGCCACAAAGATCATGTTGTAAAATAGTTTCAGGCACACAGGAAGAAATTTAGAGTGCTAGCAGGTGTTGGGGTGCTTTGTATTTCTGGAGGATAGGTGTGTTCCATGTATGGAGGACTTTTAAAGAAGCTACTCTGGGATTTATGCAAAGATTATGAAAAAAAACCCCAAACAAATAAAAATACAAACTGAAGCTTTGTAAAATACTTTATTATAAAGGGATGATTATCTGGCCTTGTACCTCAGCCAGTGGGACCGGGACTCCAAAGAAAACTGCCAAGATGCATCTAGGTGTTAAAAAATATGGGAAGTAAATCAGACAACTATGGTAATACTCTCTCCAGAGAATACCCTCTCCAGGTACTCCAGGAAGAATGTAATTTTCAGGGGCTTGAATCCACATGGATTCACAGAATATTCTGAGTTGGAAGGGACCCACAAGGATCATCAAGTCCAAGATTCCAGATCGTTCTCATGAATAGACATTTTTGAGAGCTAGAAGCATTTCCTTGTAGCTTTAGGGAAGCTGCATCCTACACACTTATTTCTTATGCAAGATTTTTTTCTAACTGCTACTGAAGATAATCTCAAGTACCTCAAAAAATAGATGTGGGGGACAAGTGCTTGCCAACATCTGCAGAGAGCTCCCTTCAGGAGCCCCAGGCATTGGCTGGCTGGAGCACTTGCCTGAGATGTGCTAGGGAAGACTCCCAAATGAAGGAATTTTCTAAAGCTTTGAACAAACCAGTTTTTCATTTGCATGGTTGGTGTAATAGCCCTGATTCATCAGGGTTTGTTGGGCTGTGTGATCCCTTTGCCAGGGCTATGCTGAGTGCTTTATGAGTGCTTTAGTGTCCTGCACAGCTCCCTAAGCTCCTCAGAGCATAGGAAAGAGAATTTTAGCTTGCAGGGACTTTTGTTACACAGGAGTTCAGCCTCTGTTCCTACCACTGAATACAGAATCGGCTCTGTCTGCTGTGAACAGAGGTGACCTTATTTTAGGCCAAAAAGTAATGTTAAAAATACAAGAAGTAAGAAAACTGAATGCCATTTGTGAAGGATTGAATTGTCTGGGTCCAGTCTTGTCTTGATTCCTTCCCCAGTGTGCACCTGGGCAGTCTATTTCCTGACAACCTCAGAAGATGTTCAGCAGAATCTCTACAAGGAGATGGACCGTGTTCTGGGGAAGGGACCAATTACACTTGAGAAAATTGAGCAGCTCAGGTGGGTCCTATAGAAGGAATGCAGAGGAAGGCTGTGTCATGTGGTGGCTGTTTCATGTGGAGTCTGATGCCTAGCCTGCAGTAGGCCAGGAGAAGGCATCCAAAAACTACTTACTCCATTTTTTCTTTCTGGAAGTGACCAAACCTCAGGATGACTTGCAGCATAGAGAGAATCTGCAGGCACTCCAGACACAGGGACCAAGGTGTTGACTGTAGGGTGTCTGTAGGAAACCCTTTAGGTTCTTCAGTAGAGGAAAGAATGACTGACAGAATCAGTGCCCTTGGCTGCCAGGCCAAAATTTTTGCTCACTGTCTTGTTTGGTTTCAATACTAGTTTTCCAGAAGTAGTAGAGGTAATCAGTCATCTTCATGGTTGGATATAGAGATACTTAGAGAGAAATCATGAACCAATCTACTTCTCAAAGGGCTGCAAGTAATGATGACTGGTCAGCAGTGTGCCTTTATGTTTTCTGCATTTGTTATGTTGGTGCAACCAGGTGCATTTTGTATTTGGACTAGTGTTAGGGTTTCAGTAAAGGAATATTGAGAGTGTGGTTTTCTTGCTGCTTTTGTGAGTGAAAGGTACAGAAAAAGGCTGGTGTGTTTATGCATTTTAGCAGATTTAGTTTGGTTTAAAATCTGAAAGAGGAGGGATTCCGATAACCTTCTGTAAAAGCTGTTAATGAGACTTAATGCTTCTTGCAAAGATGTTGAGATTCCTTGTCAGAAAAAAAGAGACTCCACTCTGTTTGCTGCCACAAAGATATGGACAAGCTTCTCTCTGAGAATTACACTAACCAAGGGTTGCTGGTTGCAGGTACTGTCGGCAAGTCTTGTGTGAGACAGTGCGGACAGCAAAGCTCACCCCCATTGCTGCACAGCTGCAGGAGCTGGAGGGCAGAGTCGACCAGCATACTATCCCCAAAGAGGTAGGGCAGTGCTGGGAGCACTAGGCCACTCTCCTTTCCTGTAGGGGACTTTTCTGTTCCTTCTTCTTCCATACCAGGAGAGAGGCAGGAAGACCATTTCTTTTGACAGTGTTGAACCTGAGCAGGTGCTCGGTCATCTGAAAGTATAGTTTAGCTCAAAGTTTACCTGCAGTTCATCTGTGGGAGAAGCTCTGCAAATTCATGTTCTCTTGCTGAGCAGATTTGCTTCTGGCTCCACCAGGGATGAGTAAGCTTTTGAAGGGGCCTGTGGGCTCAGTTATGCATAAAAGAGCATTGTTCCAGGCTTCATCACATCACTCATCATATCACCTTCCCTTCCAGAGACTAAAGTAGTCCCTACATACATCTCAGCAAGCGTAGAGAAATGGGGTCACACCCTCTATTACCACCAACAATTGTAGCGTGATTCTTAGAAGTTAAAATCCTAACATCTGGGCATGGATTATGAAAATCTGTAGATGAATACTGCATAATTGTCTTTTTAATCCACCTAAATATGAGTAGTCTACAGAATAATCATCATCCACTGTCGAGAGAACTGTCAAGAGGTGTTTTCAATTGTGCATTTCCTTCCGCATTGACATGTTGTAATTCTCTTTGCAGACACTTGTGCTTTATGCTCTTGGTGTGATGCTGCAGGATAGTTCATCTTGGCCATCACCATACAAGTATGTAGAATCGACTTTAATTGCAACTAATTGCTTTGCTTTGTTAAATTAGATCTTACAGCACAGCCTTTTGTGCTCAAGGGCCTGCCTTAAGCAGATTCTGGAGATGAAAGAGACTCTGTAAGAAAATCAGTTTATGAAGGTCTGGGTTTGTTTGTCTCTGTGGGCATGGTTTTGGGGCAATTAAAGTCCAGTTCCTTCGATGCTCCTGTCTGTGTGCATGTATGTGTTAGGATTTAATAAAAACTTCTTTGTGCTTATACACAGAGCTTCCCTGGCTAGTGCTGGTAACTTCTGTTGAAGGTTTTCTGTGAAACAGTGGCTTGAATGGCTTGTCATCATGAAACAATATGCAAGGGAGGAGATGTCAGTCTAAAGTTGTGGGTTTTTAGGGTGAAGGGAAATGCTACCTCAATATTTTGGTCTGTCTGTGAAAACTGAAATGGATCTAGGCCAGTGTTTTGGAGGTTAAAGAAAAAAGTCGCTGTAGCTTCCTGTGGCCTCCAGGTGGCAAATATTAACCTGTGTCTGATTTACTTCACTTGGGCTGCAAAAAATGTGGGTCAGTTATTCTAGACAGAGAGAACAGACAGCTGAGATTTAGGAAAAAGAATAGAGCCTTTAAAACAGCACTTGTCCTCTCCTGCAATTACACTTTTTAGAAAGGGGTCAGGGATTGAGGCAGCAGTCTATGAGCACCTTGACAGGGATTGCCTCCCAAGGTAGGTCATGACTACATTCAGATTTGCTGAGGTCCCATGGGACTGGCAGTGAGGACTGCTATGAACATTGTATGTTTGTTTCAGGAAGGCTGGGGTTGAGGTTTAGCTTGAGGTAGATGAAGATTTCCATGACAGAAGTAAGAGACCAGCTCTGTGTGATCCTTTCACCCACCTACTATACAAAACCACTGTTTGCCCCTCCCCGCTTTTTTGCTAGGCAGCTGCATTTTCTCTCTATTACAAAATCTGTAATTTTCACTTTAGTTCAGGGGAGATCTTAGTTTGATACTGCTTTTCCTAAGGATCAGCACCCACATGCCCTTTCACCTTGTTAGAAGCAGAGCTTGGATGTCTAAGCAGGGAAATGAAGGCTTGAAGAATTTATCAGAAAGGTTTAAGAAAACCATCTTCTGTCCACCAAATTTCGTGTTTAGATGGGGGTTAATATTGAAATTGAATGTTATTTTATTAGTTTCCCTTGTTTTAACTCATGCCAGCCCTGGATAATAGTTTCCTCACAGCCTTTACCATCCTAAAGCTGGAAACCGCTTTTCTCACTTGGATGAGTCACTGGCTTCCCTCCCCCAGCACATACACATACACACACTAGCTGCTTGAAGAGAAGGGTGAGGGGCAGGGAGAAAAGGGGAATATTTTTGGAAGTGAAAAAGGAGGGGACTCAGAGGGGCAGAGAGAGAGGGAGAGACAAATGAGATTGTGTGTGCCCTGGAATCGAATAGAGGGCAGGTAACAGCATCAGCTCAGCTGTGTACTGAACATTAGTTCCAGCCCTGTATCACACTACCTCAGTTTGTCAGCATTTTTGACCAAGATAGGACACAGCTGACCAGCTGGGAACATTGATGGAATGGATGCACAATTGCCTTCATACATTTGTGTGGAATGACCCAGAGAGAACAAATTAGAGAAAATCACTGTTTCATTTCCAGTTTTTTACTTGTGTGCGTGTATGCGTGTTTCTGGGGAAAGGATGCTGTGCCTGCTCAGAAAACCCTAATGTGTTCCATCTTTTATAGGTTTGACCCAGACAGATTCAATGAGGAATTAGCCATGAAAAACCTCTCCTTGTTGGGTTTCTCAGGGAGCCAGGAGTGCCCAGAGTTGAGGTGAGCATGGGGAAGGAGGTCTTAGTGAGTCTCTGTGGCAGACAGGAGAGAAGGTGCTTCCAGCATCTTGGTGTTACTGCTGGGACTACCTGTCAAAGCTGGCTGTTGTCCTTCGGCAAATTTACATCTTAGCAAGGTTTTTATTCTTTTCTCCTGATTCTTCCCTTAGGTTTGCCTATATGGTGGCCACAGTTCTGCTGAGTGTCCTGGTAAGGAAACTATATCTCCACCCAGTGAAAGGACAAGTCATGGAGGCAAAATACGAACTGGTAACCTCACCAAAGGAGGAAGCCTGGATAACGGTGTCTAAGAGAAGCTAAGAGAATACAGAACAAGGGGTTAAAAGTGACAGCAGTGAAGTTCTGAGTAAGAATCTTAATGAGAATCATACTGGCACCATGTTTACTCAGCCAAGGAATTTTATATCCAGATTTTTTTACCGTCCATATTCTTAACCTCATGCCTATCTTGGGTACTTTCTCTAATTCAACCATTAGTAATATTAAAGTAGATTTAATCTACATGTCTTTTTTATATTTGCTTTTGGATCTCTGGCCAAACCTTTGCAAGGAAGCAACAAAATCTTGCAGTGGTATATGTATGAACTAATGTTCAACTAGTCAAGGGCAAGAGCTCTGGTTAACCCAGCCTCTTTCCAATAGCAGCCAGAGCTGGGTAAGAGTGCCCCTCTTATCCAGTGGAATTTTTCTTCCTGAATCCTAGCTAAATAAGACCTTGAAGACACAAGGACAAAGCCTTTCTCTATATATAGGTATTTTTATTCAAAGTGTCTTTCCCTCCCTTGAGCTATATCTGTCGGGAAGAGCAGATATATCCTGTGAGAAGTATGTGTGAGTGTGAGAAAGAGAGAAATAAAGTGGGGTGGGAATAGCACCACTAGTTCTCATGCTGTGTAATCTTGCTGTGCTGTGGGGTTGCAAGAAAAAGAATGACTGAGAAATGCTAGTAAACCAAGAGGAATAAAATTGGTTTGGCCCCTGAGAAAACAGAAGCATCAGTTATAATATAATGAAATGAAATAAAACTGCAGAGCAAAGCCCCAAGAAAGGGAGTCTATCCTGACAATTCCAAGGGCAGTGTCTAATCTAATCAACATCAGAAATTGACAGATGCTTGCAATTTATTCAGCACTGGGTCAGTATGGGACTGGTTATGCAAATACTGGAGAGTGCTGATTTCATAGGGCTCCAGATTAATGTTGTACTTAATAACCTAAAAGCCTTTCAAAGAATCCTCTTCCTTCTCCAAAATGTGTGCTTGCCAAAGAAGCATCAAATGCTGCATATTCACATGCTTTTTCCTGCTTCTTCCTTTCTTTTTTGCCAATCATAGGATAGCTCCATTCAGAGCCCCACTGAATGGTTTGCAAGGCAGGAACCTCCTACCCCATCATCACATTGGAGTAATTGCCATCTGACTTACTGTTCCTGTTCTGGCTCTTCCCTTTTTTTCTCTTACATTTCTCTCTTTATCTGATCTTTATAAGTCTTTTCTCCATACACCTGACTTCTCTTTTATTTCCAGTTCCTAGCCCCCTCCCCAGCCAGCAGCTGTGTGGTGGTAGGTGAGGGGTTTCTCAGCCTGCAGCTGTGTCTGCTTAAGCAATACACAGCTGCCTGTGCACCACAGAGCAGGCCAAGAGTGTGTGCCTCTCATTAGAGCTGCTTTTATTGCTTGTGGAGACAGAGTATTCTGTAACTGCAGTTCTTACTGCTACACATGTTGGTATTTTCACCGGTACCTTCCAGGTCAGGAAATCTGCAGCTCTTTTAAAGCTGTTTTTGCTCTTGTCTGAGGTGTGCCAGCCTCAATGCAATCCTGTCAGCTCTTAAAGGGTTAACAGCTAATGCCATCCTCTATGGGCACCAGACAAAGACAATTCTGCTCTTGGCTTTAACATGTCAGATCTGCTTTTGGTGGAACTGTGGAGAATCAGATGCCCCCCAGTGTAGCTTCTGTTGGGGAAGAGTGATACAGAGATGTTAGGCAGAAAAATGAGAGTTGTGCAGTTCAGCTTCCTGTCTTTCTTGCATTGATTTTTATAATGAACTGCAAGAAAGCTCTTGCTAATCTGACCTCCACTTCACTAAAGGTTGGTCATGTCCCCAGATGGCAATTCATGTTAGCCTTTGCTTCATTGCTTATGCAAAAAGGCCTATTTTTCTTGAAGGTTGCAGATGTTCCCCAAACCTTCTGGAAAAAGCAGCGTGGTAAAGAATTTAATTTTAAAACATTCCTGGATGTGCAGAGGAGGCAAAACAAAGACCAAGTTATTGCCTTCTTTGGAAAATATGGTGGGATAGCATTGTCCCTGCTAGGAACAGGACAAGGAATATAATTGGGTGATGAAGACCTGCTTTAGGAGTGATGCTTTGAAACACTAGGAAAGCTTTCCAACTGTAATTGTCCAGATTTCTGTTACAGCATTTCTCTGCCTTGCTGGAGCTGATCAAACTGCCTTGCAACAGCCCCTTCCCCAGTTACAGGAATCAAAACCAGGAGTGATTCCATGTAATTTGTTACGAATTTTCCATTAGCCTGCACCCATAGGCTGTGCTCAGTCTGGACCAGTGAGCAAGCCTGCTACAGGAGTCCATGACTGATACAGGAGAAGAATGTGGCTCAGTGTGCTGGAGAAAGCCAATGATCAGTTTGTGTTTGTTCAAAGCACTCACAGCACTGTTGATGCCAGCCTGGGGAAAAGCCTGAGTCAGTGCCTGCACTGATGGAGGTAACCAGTCTCAGGAGCCCACTCAATAGAGCACAGCGGTTTGTCAGTGCTGCCCAGACCCACACACATGTATAAAGTCCAGAGATGCCTTCTGCCTGTTATGTGGGGATATGGGCAAGCACTGCAACCCATGCAAAGAAATGTCTTAGTCTAGGAAGAAAGCCAAGACGGGGAGGTTGCTTCTAGAATATAGGGAATTGTTGCTTTTTATGCTTCATATTCCTGCTCTACAACAGCAAGCTGCTTTACGAATTTGACAGGGTGGTTTTGAAGAGCACACAGAAAAGCTGTCATTTCATTCCTTAGACTCTTTCTGTAGGACACGTTTCTATAGAGAGCTGCAAACTCATGAAAGTTAAGAGCCCAAGTGTATCTCTGCACCTGTGCAACCTGCTACCCTCAGAAGCAGGCAGCCAGCACAGGTAGTGGGAGCAGCCAGGCCATTGCTAATGCTCTTTATGACTGGCAAAGCCTTTTACTTTTGCCCCTTGTCCTGGTGGCAGCTGGTGAGGCAGTTGTTAGCAACTTTGAGCAGAGCAGACAGTTTACTGATCCAGCCTCCCATTGCCTCCAAAACACCCCTGAATGCCATTATCTCTACATTTTAATTAACATGAGCTACATACAGAAGCACCATTGCAAATTAATATACTGTTAATAATAGTAATATCCTTCTGTTCCCAGCAGTTTAAGGACTTGCTGGCAGTGGCTGTGGCATGCACCACAGAGTTAGGGCTGCATGTTTTATTTTCCATTATTACATAGAAAGGATGGTCTTGGCAATTTCTGTCCTACTTGCTGCAAAAGTAAATGTTGGTTATAGGGCAGGGTGGATGTTTCCTGATTTGAAGTCCCTTGGGCAGCTGTTGTGCCTGTTCCCCAACAGCTGTGCAGTTACATGAACTTGGGGCTGTTGGCAGTCCAAATTGGGAAAACACTCTCTCACCTGCATAGTCAATTATTGACTTCCTTTTTGTGCTCAGATTGTCTTGTGGCTTTGGGACAAAAGGAATGTGGTACATACTTTCCTGAATACCTTCAGGGAAAAAAGGAAAATCTTCATAACTTAAGGGTTATGCTACTAGGAAGTGAAACTGTATTAATGACCATGGCAGCTCCTGTTCTTTCCATTTGTCCAAAGCAAGAACTTAAGCTAGAAAATATTCCAGGCATTTCTCTGGAGCCTGAGAGAACCCATCTTGACACCTCTTCGTTGTTAAGCTTGGGAGTGGGTTTTAGCAATGACTTTTCAACTAAACAAAAGGCCTGTTTGACATCTCTTAGAATTCAATGCCAGGGTTTTGGTGGTAGCAGACAGAGATGAGGAACTACCACATGCAGGAAAAAGAAAGACGAAGAAAATGTTCTTCACATATGGAGGGTGGGGAAGAAGACACGGTAAAGGTTTCCATAGCAACATTCCTTGAAGAGAAGTATTTTTAAATCTGTGAATTTTAGCATCAGAAACACAGTTGTGTTTCCCACAAAAAGATTTGGGGGAGGGCTGGAGTGGAAAGAATTTTTCCCCCTACTTTTCAGGTCATTCTAGTTTCTTTTACTGAGGAGCCTGCTCCCAAGATAAATGAAGTATGTGTGATTTCTATGATCTTAATGCTCCTGTAAGAAAGCCTGCTTCCAGGAGCAGGAAGCATCAGTCATAGTTCTATATCTGCTCCAACATCTTTGGTACAAGCACTTGATCATCTCTTTAATGGGAAAAGTAGTTCAAATAAATCAATGCTAGACCACTTAAAAGGCACAAGGACAAATCTTGTAGGATTTTGCATTAAAACTAGTGTAACTTGGCAAACAAATCTTAATTTTAATTGATGTACAGTTAAGTGATAGTAGTTGTGATGAGGTAGCTGAGGTCTTTTGCCTTGGCCAGAGGAGAGGATGCAGAACTGAAAGAGCAGAGAAACCAGCTAAAAGATGTCCCTGGTGAGCATCTTGGTTACTTTGATGACAGTGAAACATGCCTGTAGTTGGACAAGTGATGCTCCAGTGACACACAGAATGCTTGCTCTTGCTATGGAGGTGGCAGTGCTGGGGCCACCTCTGAACCTCTCTGAAGCTTCTCTGCTCCAGTCTCTGCAGTGCAGAGCAACTCACGGGCATTGGCACGCTCTGCTCCCACCTCCCTGCTGGCATCCAGGCAGGTCAGCTCTGTCACGAGCCTGGCACATCCAATGCTGTGCCTGCTTGGCTGCTAACTTTGAAGCCTCACCAAAAAAGACTTTTTTTTTTTTTTTTTTAAACAGTTGCTTCCAATTCAGTGGTGACTCAGACACTGCAGCAAGGATAAAGTGATCATCTTCCCCTTCAGAGCTTTACAGCAAAAGGCCCTGAGTATCCTCTCTAAAAGGGCTTGGTGAGCCCAGCCATCAACTGGATTCAGTTCTTTAATTTAACTGATGGAAAAAGATACTTCAGCAGTGCTGTGTACCTGCTAGCTCAGAGCCCATGTTTCAGCAATAGACTAAATGATTCCTAAAGTACTTTGTATTCAGAAACCCTGGGGAGGGGAGGCTAGGAGGGAATGAATAGTCATACAGAAAACAGAAGGGACGATTCACCCATTAAGACTTTTTTCCTGACCAAACTTCTCTTGGCCATGAATCCAGGAAAGGAACAAAAATCTATTGCAATAATAAGAGAAAAAAAGTAAGTCATATTTGGCCTTTTAGGGGGAAGGAGAGGATGCAGATAACGGTGTCTAAAAAAGCAAAATTCATACTGTCAAAAGTGTGGAAATCGGTGCTTGGCAGCATTGTTTCATATTGGTCAAGACCTGATACAGAATAAGCAAGGCTCAGATCTAAGAGACTAAGATCAACTTCCCTACATCTTCACTGATAAAACCTACCAGCAGCAGGTGCTTGGGGAGGAGTAGAGTGAGCCAGGAGAGTCAACGGGAGCTGACAGGGATGCCTGCAAGAATACATCATTGCATATCATGGGAAACCAATGGTTGCAGCCACCTCACATTCATTGATAAGTGAGATATTTGGGAGTAGAGAGAGCACTTTGTTCTTCTGCTGTGCAGAATTCATACTGAATTTGACAGACCCTGCACCTGGATTTGATGTACTGTTCTAAAGGAGGAAGCAGATTGATTGCTTGTTAACAGAATGCTCTAAATTAACCTCAGCCATGGGTCTGGTTCTGCAGTCCTTTGCATGACTGTTATTTATGCTGTACAATTGCATTGAATACCATTGACTGTCCAATATGTTGGTCTGGCACAGCTGCACTGAAATTCTAGTTGTGGCTTTCTGTTGTTGGAACCCAAGTTTTTTGATCTGCTTGGATACTTGGATTTTGGATACTCCCAAACAGTCAAGCACCTACTTGACTAAACAGCTAGACGTCTTTACAAGTCTAGTATTGCCATAATGCAAAGAAAAAAGGAAATTATACAGAAGTTGTGTGGCCTCTGCTTTCATATCCCAGCAGTGATAAGCAGGTAGAGTCTGTTGCTGTATATACACTGTAGTTCACAGTGAATGCCTTTTTTGCTTGAGGAAGCTTGATGGTGATTTTTACATAGTAAAGATGAAAATACTGCAAGCATACATCATGCATTAGCCCTTATATATTTTATAGCTATACTGTTCCAGTGTGGAAAACTGAGCTGAGCAATCACATTTTCTCAACTACCTTCAAGAACTGGAAATCCTTATCACCTCTGTGTTTGTTTCTCCCACTACTGCTGCACTGGTCTTCAGATTGTCACCAGAGCTAAAAATCTTCATGCTGTAAATTAAACTGTGATTTCAAAAAATTTTACAGTACAGTCTCCTCATAAAACTCCACAAGTCTTTTTCTGATGTGACTCACTCAATTACTCATGTGGGCAGACGTTCAGATAATAAAAGTGGTTAATGGAAAGCTGTGAGAAATACTGCTGGATTCTGAGGAGGCAGCCAGGGGGAATGTACTGTGGGTATTTTATCCTGAGAGCTGCTGAATTCACTGAGCTCCCAGCCATTTTTTTAAGATAAAGATTTCTCCATTCTGCTTTTTCCTTTGTATGAAAACAGCTTGAAATATCAGATTGGCAACAAAGAAGCAAAAGCACACCAGCTGTATGTATTTGCTCTTCTGCTCCTCTTCCTACATATTAGAGATGATAGCTAGTCTGTGCCCTGAAATAATCCCTTTATCCTAGTGATGTACACACCTAAACAACAGTATTCTAATGAGCTGAGGATTTCTGAATCAAGGAGCACAACTAACAAGTGGCTAAAAAACCTCTTTCACTGGAAGTGCCATGTATACTGACAAGGATCAGATTTTTCTGGAATTAATAAAACTAAGAGATTTGGCCTTGAGATTTGGTGTGCAGTAGGTCAGGAAATACATCTAGAAAACAGGTTTCAATGACATCTCAGTGAGTGCACATTAGAGGAATATGGCACCTTTTGACATTGGTGAGGCAGAAAGGAGCACAAAAGTAGTAAGGTACCACTTGGATGTGAGAGCTCCACTACCTGATGAAATTATACATGTGTGATGGCTTCAAAGAGACTTAGAATTAAGGCAAACTGGAACTAGTGTAAGTGGATGAACTGATTATAGAGCTAAGGGCTCGCTGGCATTTGCAGAAATTAATTCTTGTTTGTGTGGCTCTGAGGCTGCTAGATTTTTGGGGGATGTGCTACTGCAGTTGCTGTGTGAGCCCATTCCAACAATGCTGGATATAGAAAGAGAGAGGACTTGAAGATATGCTCATTTTTGATATGAGCTGGGAGGGAGACTATGGTTTGACTTGTAAAACAGAGCTTCTGGCACAGAGAAGCAGTGCATGGATGTTGAGGGTCTGAACCAGAGAAAGTAAGCTGTCAGATTATATTTAGCAACTACATGCTGCAGGAAAGCACAGAGAGGGAAGGAGGGGAACGATTGCATAGCTGAGCACCATGGGTACTGAGCACACAGCGCAGGGAATGAGGCTGTTAAGAGAGGATGAATTGCCTTGGTGTTCCTGATTCAAATAAATCTCTATGTGAGGCCAGGTATCTGCACAGATGTGTATGCTTACTCTGATTACCAGCGCTCAGCTTTATTTATCCATCAGTAATACCCTAGACTCCCATTAGGTGAAGAGTGACCAGCCTGTGGCCTTCCAGTCATTCCCCTCTGCCCTCACCCTAGGGATGTCTCCTGCAGCAATCCCATTCCTAGCTGGGGAAGCAGTAGTCTCAGAGGGGCTCTTGAAACCAATGTCCTAAGGTGCTGTACAGCCCAGTTGCACACCCAGCTCAGTCCTAACCCACTAGAATCTTGTTAGCTAAGGCTGTCATCTGCAAAATAGGTTAGGTTACCCTGCTCCATTTGAATTCAGGGATGTGAATCCTCCATTATGTTTTCTGGAAAGCCCAATCCTAAATAGATAAAGATGGAAAAAAAATTTCTTACACCTGTGTGGGACAGATCAAACCTTGCATGCTGACACATGGCAGCTGATCATTTGAGTCCTGTCATATACTCCAGGGTGCAGAGATTGTAACTTTGACTAGTTTACACCAGGATGGGCACAGCTTAGGTTCTTAACTTGTTCCTGCTAAAAGCTCACTTGTATGATTCAGAGATGCTTTTGCCTTTGAAATAAATAAAGCCTTTAAGCTCCCTCTCAGAGGAGACGTGTGGGGAGGCCTGGCTGCCTTCTGTGCATAAATATTTCTGTCAAACTGGGTTCAGACTCAGGTGGGTGAAATGACTGCACCCATGGGGAGCCATCCGTCTCCACCTCCTGTTAGGCAGTACTGCATCACTGAGATTTGTGTTGTTACCATACTGTCAAAATTAGCTGTGGGTGAGAGAAAGGGCTGAAATGCTCCTGTATGTTCGCCAAACAGGAGGACAGAGCAGCTGGAGGAGGAGGGAGATGCAGACAGTAGTAGTGAAGAGAAGCTGTGCAAGGAGAGGCTGCCTTCACAACCTTTGGAAAGGGGATTGCTTGTCCAGGTGTGTGATAGAAGGAGGAAAGATGACTACAAAGATGTGATTAATTGTGCTTCCTTTGCAAGGGAGAGTTATGCTAGTTACAGAAACAACACACATTAGGTTTGGTGGCTCCTAAGAATATGCAAAGTCATAAAATACTTTTAAAGTAGTTTATGTGGCAAAAGCAGGATTACAAACAGAACAGGATTAGAAAAGCTTCAGGGTGCAAGTTCCTGGAGTTATGCGAGTACCTAAAAATCTGAACTTTTAATTTCAGGAAGAAACAAAGACTTCAAAGAATGGTTCTGACTGTTGCAGCTGCTGCAGATCAAACTTGAAAATGTGAAAAAAGCATCAGTAGGTCAGTAACAGTGAGACAGAATCAATAGTTCAGAGAGGATGAATTTTTGTATGTGCTGTACTGGAGCATTAACTACCCTTCAGCAGCTCAGTGGCCGTATCAGACCTTACCTGGGGGATGCCACAGGGTCAGGACAGAGTGGAAAAGAACTGGCAGTTGGTCTGGGTTAGCAACTTAGAGAAGGAATACCAGCAGGAAAAACAAATTAGAGCTGTTATTTCCTCCCCTATTCCCTGAATGCTTGTCATTTGAACCCTTGGAAGGAAACTGATGAGAAACTATGCTTTGTACTGGCCTCTCTTTGAGGCCATTTGTTGCTTGTTTTCTTTTAAAGTCTGAAATGTTAGAAAGAGATAATTATTTTTCCTATTTGGCTTGACCTCTTGCTTCCTGGGAGTGTACCTCCCCTTGTACTGGCTCTGTCCTCACACAGTGCTCTGTTGAAAGAAAGTTCAGCAGAAAACTAGAAAAAAGCTTGGGATTTGGAACAAGACATGCCCTCAAACAGACAGTCTGAATCTCTGCAACATGTCCTGTTCCTCTCTGGAGGTGCTGTGAGGTATCAGATGTCAGTCATGCACTAGGTGGTTCTGAAATAGCAATGTTAGGGAAAACACTTCCATGAGTTGGAAGCTGCTCCATCAGTCACCTCTCCTACCTTTGTGAAGCAAGCCTTTTACCCAGTTACCAGTTTCTCATAAGCAGAGAGGTTATCTGTGGCTACAATCTTGATTGCCCAGCAAATTGCTGAATGCCTGAGGAAGCAGGAGGAGAATGTGCAGCTTCAGGGTGTGTGGGTTTCTCAGTCTGGTTTACAGTGAGCACTGGAGGTTGAGTGTTTAAGATGCCTCTGGATCCTGACACCAATTGGTGCAGTATTAGACAGCTGCATTCTGTGCTGGGAGGCCACCCCAGCACTCTGGAATAGCCCTGGGAGTTAAATAAACTGCTGTTTGCTTCAGAAGCTTTGGATTATGAGACCGGCAAAGAGTGGCTATCCAGGCAGAGGCAGACCCAAACACTGTGTGAGGCAAGTGTGAAGACTATGTCTCTGTTGGGGGAGTGAAGGTACATACTTCAGTTACAGACTATTTTCTTCAATTGCCCAATTTTCCTTCCCTCCCTCATCCCTCCAGTAAATGCTACCTTCCTCCTAAAGGGCATGGACCTATATATCATCAGTACACGTGACCAAAACTTTGGTGCCAGAGTCCTTTGTCCTTTATCCAGCTGCAAATCTGCTCAGCTCCATGTGATACAGTGGCACAGGGATTTTCAGCTTTCGTTCTGCTGTTTACAAAGAGTGAAAAAGATAAAAGGAAAAATGTTCATAAAACTAGTGCACAGTTATATAAAGAAGTGAACCGAAAACCTGCAGCAGGATCTGTCCGAGATCTGACTTGGTCATTTCTCCAAAGAGGATGTTTACTTGCACCCCTTATGTGATGTCTGTACTGTTCAGTTCTCTGTAAAACAACAAAAATGGAAGAGACTTTGTGATTTCTTACTGTGTGCAAAACATAGGTGGCCTTTGAGGTACCCCATTATTACTTTTCTCTAATAAAGAATTGATGATTCAAACTGTATGTGTGGGACACCCAAGCAGAGTGTCCAGTTGCAGGATTGCATATAACCAATGGGTTGGCTCATCTGTGCAAGTTTTTGTGAGGAGGGGACTCCCTTGAATGATTGGCAGAGGTAAAAACATGACGTGTGAGAGAACTTGGAAGAATAGTGGCCTCCATATGCTTTGGGATCTTGACCTCCAATTTAAAGTCTCTGGACTGCTTGCCTTTCTATTTTTTGGTGGCTGTTTGAACAGCACCTTTAGGTGAAAAATGTGTTTGCTTCTCAGTCTTGAAGATATTGATATAAGGGAAAATCTTGCACAAAAGGATTAGAAAAATTGGAGAAGTTAAAGCATGTAATAAATTCTGGCTGAGGGAATATAAAAACTTAAAATTAGTTTAGCACATCACTTGACAGATGGGAAGTAATTTATGTAAAATTAGGGAAGTGGTAGTTGGATTCAGTTGATCTAATTTAAACACTATGTCTAATTATTTTTTTTGTATGTATACAGAGGATTATAGAATGGCCATTATCCTGACAGAAGGGTTCTTCAGGTTTAAATTTAAATCCATAAATAAGTACCCTATTAAAATGTAAACATGCTGTGATAACAAGCACCTGATTATGCAGACAGGTTAGTCCAGCTACTCTGGTGAACAGCTGTGTGCATGTGTTTCAGATAATGCTTTTTCTTATGCCTTAAGAACCACAGGCCGAGCCCTTGAGAGGTCAAGGGGTGCCTGACCCACAGGTGGGAGCTGCCCGTAAGGAGGTTTCCTGATGCTGAGTGCAGATCTGAGAGCAGATGGGCTCTCACAGGTTTCCACTGGAAGCAGGCCTGGTGGCACGCAAGGGCACAGAGAGAAGATGACACAATTCTCCCTCCCTACACTCTGGTGCTGCTAATCCAAGTTTAAACTCCTAGCAGCATCTTTGGACAACCTTCTCCTTTACATTTTGACAGCTCTCTCCTTCTGCCAAGAGAAAGATCATGTAGGTTTACTGGGGAGCTGCCAAATGACAGCTTGACTTCACACCTGAGAAGCAAATGAATGAGGAGAGAAGGAAAGCCTCAGCCTGCCTCCAGCCTGGCACAAACACAAAGAGTCTTGGAAGCCTGGGCATGAGCAACCCCTGGAGCTGCAACAGCAGCAGCAGATGTGACATGAGCAGAATCCAAGCTGAAGCTACAGTGGAGGAGGGAGCATGGGGCCTGTTACCAAACTGCAAAAGCAGTATCCGTCAGCTGCACACCCTGGGGGGAGGTGGAGGCCTGGCCATGGATGATTCTTGGAGGTGCGGGATAAGGCTTGGAGCTCCACACTGTACAGCAGCCTTCTCAAGTTGATTTGGCTGGCTTTCCTTCCTTAAGCCATTGCAGAAAAGACATGCATTGCTCTCTCAAGACGTGCATTAACAGTCAGCAGGGCAGCTGACAACCATGATTCATTCTTTACCCCAAAGCCAGTATTTTTGGATGCGTAACACGTGGTTTATAAACTCTGTGGGTAGAGGGCACTAAGAATGAGGCTGCATGACAGCTCTTTGCTCCTTGTGGGTTTAGGGCAGAATGCCAGACTGTTGTGGAGAACTGCAGGCAGCCTGACTCCACGGGTGTTCAGGGACCCCATGGGTGTTCAGTGACAGTGCAGGTGCTTGTGAGCAGTCACCTCTCTCCTCCCACACGCATCGCGGTGAGGTGTCTGGCAGGGTATGCTGTGGTTCTTAAGCCCTTTTGTGAGAGTAAGACTATTACAGCTACAAGTTGCCCTTGGCTCTCTTAACTGCTGGTAGAAAAGTCAAGTAGTTGAAGTTGTGAATTTCAGACCACATTTTAAAATGGGAGAAAAATGCTTTGCATGAAGGTTTTTTCACCAGCATGATGAACACTGTGCCTGACTCATCTTTCATATGGAAGAACTAAGCAAGCTAAGAAATTACCCTCAGGGCAGGGATTTCTATCTCATTTTTCTTTTAAGGTAAGACATTTCCAAGGACTGGCCCCAAAGACTTCAAGTTTGTTGCCTGACCCCACCAGGTGTTTTAAATTCTGGAAGTCAGGCATAGCTAGCTGGATGCCTTTGCAACAGCTTTCAAAGCAAGAGAACAACTGTCCCTGTAGGACCAGGCTGATGCCCAGGTCCTGCAGAGCTGGATGTTCTCTGGCCAATTACCAAATTGTCTGTAACGTGAGGGCTGGGAAAGCGTCAGGCTCTTCTATCAGCACCCTGGGCTGCACTACAGAGGCAGCAGGAGCTTTGTGGAACCTCCTGGGAACAGGAGGTGAGTAATCACAGTTGCAATGCATTTCAAAGAGACAAATGAGCTCTCCTGCAGAAAGCTGGGACACCTGCTGAGAGGGCTGGTTGGTTGGGGTTGTTTGGTTTGGTTTTTTTTTTTGTGGGAGAAATGTTACTTCTAGGTTCCGGTGGAGAAATTGAGTGAGAAAGCCTTGCACGTCCCTCGAAGGGTGGGCATTTTCATGGCAATCGTAGAGTGACTTCCCTGGGAAATAAGGGATGTCAGCGTTAGAGCCAGGAACTGACCTCCTAACTGATGGCTTCAGTGCAGTGCTTCGGCCACGAGGCTGTCCTTCCTCTGTTTCTGCTGACCCTTCATTATCTGCTTTTTTGGCAAGGCTGGGACGCTGGGAGTACACCCTTCCTCGGGCCCCTGTACGACAGCAGTTTTTCAGAGGGGATCCACACAGAGGAAGCATTTTGTTCTTCCTCGGGCGATCAGAAGAGCGGCTCAGCGGCCGCACAGGAGCACGAGGGTCTGGCGCTCACACTGCACTCGGAGCCCGCGGGCAGAGGCGGCCGTAGCCCTGTGCTCTGGAGGGCGCGCTGCCAGCAACCCGCCAGCGAGTGAATTAAGGCGAAACGATGTAAAATGAAGCCAAGACTCGCGGAAGGGTGCGCACACCTGCTTATTTATTGTTTCCCGGGACAGCGGTACCGGGGTCGCCCGCGGGCCGCGCCGCCCCTCCCCCGCTCCCGCCGGAAACGCCCCCCGCGCGCCGCCGGCGCGGAAGTGGGCGCGCGGGGGGCCGCGTGGAGCGGCGCATGCGCAGGAGGCGGCGCGCGGCCGCGCCCCGCCCCCGCCGCTGTGGGGGTCTGGCGCGCGCTCCGAGCGCGCGGCGCGAGGCCGGGCCCGGGCGGCGGGGGCAGAGCCCGGGGGGGCGGGGGGAGCGCGCGGAGCGGGTGGGGGGCGAGGGACGGACAGACGGACGGCCGGTGAGAGGATGTGAAGATGGCGGAGCTGCAGATGCTGCTGGAGGAGGAGATCCCCGGGGGGCGCCGGGCCCTGTTCGACAGCTACACCAACCTGGAGCGGGTGGCCGAGTACTGCGAGACCAACTACATCCAGGTGCGCACGGGCCGGGCACGGGCGCGCCCTCACGGCCGTGCCCGCGGGGCTGCCCCGCTCGCCGGGCCCGAGGCGGCGGGAGGGCAGCGCCGGCTGCTGCAGCCTGGCGAGGGGGGGGAGAGCTGCTTCACCTCGAGCGTGAACTACCCCGGCGTGACGAGGCGCTTAAATGTGTAATTGATTCCTAAGTTGAATTCCTTCTACTTTGTGAGTGGATGTTTATTCCAGATCGTGTCTCTGTCGCCCCTATTCGTTCCCTCCCCAAATTCTGATCTCCTTTGCTGCCTGCGCTGAGGGGATGTGATAAGCCGAGGGCACGGCTGACTCCTGCGAATACAGTGTTGGTGACTGTTAATTTAGAGCAGAATGACATATGCTTTAGTAGGGTTGTGTCTGTCTGTTTATATACCTCTTCTCGAGCAGGACTGTGGAATTCCATAGGAAGGGCAGCTACCAAGTGGTAGGTGCGGGATGGAAGCGTGATGTAGTAGAGCTGGTACAGAATTAGGGAGAAGGAGATGAAGTGCAAGTTGCTACCGCATAGTGTGGTTTTTGCGGTGGCTGCTCTAAAGCCAGGCGGGTGTTAGGACTCTGCTTTTTAAATTTCTCTTTCTAGTGGAAAGAAAAGCAAAATATTCTCGGTTTAGTTTGATACTGATAATTGGTCCAAATGAAAACTTTGCCCCTATACACAAGAAGACCCCGTAAGACATGTCTGAGTGTGCAGGAGAGAAAGGTGCGGGGGATAACGCGTAGTGTTGAGAGAATTCCGAAGTGTCCCAGAATTGTTTTGGAATTCAGTCCCCTACTAAGGGCAGGGAGAGTGCTTGTGTGCTTCCAGAGGGCAGCTAGCGATGAGATCTGTGGTGAGATTGTTCTATCAGTGAAAATGGGAGAGACTATTTAACCAGAGGCAGGGAATACTTAAAATGACCCTGTAAAAACGCTCTCACTGTTGCTTTTGAATTGCTGAATGAGCAGCTGTCCTTTAGAATTTGCATATTTTGGGTCATTTATAAAACAGGTCAATTACAGTTAAATTATATAGATGTATTTTATTATGTAATAACTTTTCTGATATTCAGTTAGCATGACTTGGGGTTTTTAAGAGACGTGTTGAAATATTTTCTTACAGTTATGACCTGACATACATGCGTTTAAATTTCTGCTTTTTTTGAAAAGTGATTTTTCTGGAATATAGGAGAAGAGTATTGGATGGCAGAGCCAGATAGGAAGACCTGCATGTAGTTGGGGTTTTTTTGATTTGACTTTTTGCTTTTATTCTTTATATAAATCAAAGTTTGCAAAATCTCTATGGAACAGCTCCACTTTTAATGTCTTAATGGAAACTGCAGAAGATGCCGTTTTGTGCAAATAGAGAACAAAAAAAAGATGGTTATTGCCCCAGACAGCACACAGTCCGTAAGGACAGTCTAGGATCACAGGAGATGGATACAGACAGATGGTGAATGAAAGAAAAGAATGAGGCATTCTTGGTCAGCCTGATGGATTCTGACTACCACACAGCAATATCCCGACTGTTGGCAATTTATCCAAGCATCATGATAGCACAGAGCTTTAAGGGGGAAGTGAGAATTAAGGAATGAAATTGTGTTGGGAGCATTGACTGTGAGGTGCAGTATGGGTCATGGCATCAACCTGCTTAAATTTTTTAGCAAGTGAGGAATGGAGGACATTAGCCAGGCGAAAGGTTCCAGCTTTTGGAATTCTCTGAGACATTAGAGAGTGGGATTGTTGTGGAGAAGAGGTTCAGTGTGAGGGGATTCTGAATTTAGTGATGTGAGTGCCCTAGTAACAAATCTGTCAGTGAGCTCGCCCCACCTTCCCAGTGCCACAGCTACGTAAACTGCTGCACCAGATCTCTATAAAAAGCTGGTTTTTTCTTCTCTGCAGGAGGGGAATAGATTAATGGAATAACTATTGGATAATTGGATATTTGTGGTTTTGCTTTTAATAATATTTATTATTCCAAAGTTGTTACGCCTCAAAGAAGTCCAAATTATATTCAAAATAGTAACCTTGAATTTTGTGGGGAAGATGGGTTTGTAAATGCTCTGAAATGCATGGAAAAATAATTGTCCAGAAAGTCATGTAATGAAGATGAACTAATTCTACTGTAATCCTGTAGTATTTCACTGCTGACAGAAGATTTGTTGTGGATAACCTTGAGATCTAGGAGAGGCTCAGAATAGGACTGAGACCTGAAGTTTATCTGCAGGATGTTAGGTGCTGTGGCGATAGGGACATGGGGACACTTCATTGGCCTGTATTATCTATTTCAGTAGCCAAGCCATTCCCTTTCTGTGCCAGTTGCTGCTTTGAAGTTTTATTGTCCAGTACAGAAACTGTTGCAAAAGCCAGTGAGGCATAGGCCAGTGTAATAGAATTTGAAATTCAGGGCTAAAGTGAATGGATTTTTTCTCCCCCCCCCCACCCAGCAACATAATTGCAGCTTTAAAATAATTAAACATGTAATCTCATACATGAGGAAATTGCTAGTTCATAGTAGTAGAGCTGTGGCAATTGCAACTCATTTGACTTCTGCTTATGAAATGAAAAATCTGTTCTTAAAAATTTTGTCACTGTTTATCCAAATTATGATTGATATGTAACTCGATTACTTTAGCAACAGGGGATGTTACATAAAATGTTATCCTTCCCTTGAGTCTGTGGTATGGCAGTGTATTAGAGAACATCTGCTTTAAATTTTGTGGAAAATTATAGAAAATACAGCAAATATATGATACATGGACTTGCAGCAGTGCAAGAAAAGACTGCAGTTTGGGGGGAAAAAAGTTTCTTCATGTCAAAAATGTTTTATTCTTCTAATGACTTGGATAAATTGTACAGTTATTTTTATGTTATGCTACTTCTTAAAGAGAAGGGGAAGCAAAGCTTTTTTATTTATGCAGTGTGGTATCTGACACAATGTGAATCACAGGTTAAATTTTATATGGTCTGTTTGATGCTTTATGTACTAGTGCTGTGTTCTCTGTTACAAGTTCAAGTTTCAGTCTAAACGTGCAACAGTAATTCTATAAAATTTGATTATTTGATGTATTTGGTATTTGCAGTCTACATTGATTTATCTGTTCTTTTATAAAAAACAAATAATAGTTATATTGGGCAGTGTGCTGTATTTACACAATTTTCATATTCCTGCTTAATTTTGTTCAGGAGTATCATAAAGAAAATTTCTACTTATGATAGTATAAGTAACAAGACCATACAATTACGTGACTTGCACATCTTGTTACTGAAATACTGACATAAATTCCAACACTGCCTTGCCCTGTTAAGTTTCTTGGAGCTTGTCCTCTTTAAGTCTATTCTGGAATAATCTTTTGTTTGTTTCTCATTATCATCACTCTTTTTAAAAATCAGCTTTTCATTTTGTGCAGTGCATGGAGCTTTCTAGAGTAACCAAATGCTTGTGTCTGTAACTCTTTGTTGAAAGAGTCAGAAAAAATTACCAGGTGGAGACATTTTAGCCTGTAAGTGTCTGGTGGGCAGAGTTGAGGTGGGGGGAGGTCCCTCCACGACAGAATGCAGAACTGAGTGAAAAGCCAAGCCTCTGTCCCCTGCCCAGCCTTCAGAAGGAACCTCTCATTTCTCTGATGCAGCTGTGTTGGCTGTATTCTTCTAAAAGGCTCTGTATTTTTTAGTTATTCAAGGTTATTATGCTTTACTTGTCAGCTCTAGAGACAGAAGAGGGACCTCCTGATTTCCCTCCCTTCATAGTCTCCATGTTGCCATGTCTGTTTGTGTTTTATATACAGAAACACTCCTCTGTTGTTTGTGAGGGGAAGGGTAGAAAGAAGATTTTAATTCTTGTTCTTAGTAATCCATCCTGCTGATTACTAGGAATAACTTGCTTTCATTCCTGCAGATAGTTTTATTTAACTAGACAGGTGAGAACTACTTATTTCTTGTTAATTTTACTACAGTCCATAGATCAATGAGTTTCATAATTGCTTTCCACATATCTGTTAATTTTACTTAGATCTCATAAGCAAAACCAAATGGCTGTAGATTTGGAAGCATCTTCAGTAGGCTGAACAAGAAAATAAGGCATCTATTAGTATATTATTTTTAAATTACAGGAATGGTGATCTTTACAAACAGCAGCTTAATGGTTACAGCTTTAGTAATGGGAAATTTCTATGGAGTCGCTTGTAATGACCGGTACCAGTATATAACTTGTGTAATTGTGCAGGGAATTGTAGGTATTATGGTTTATAAACAAGTTCAAGAATGATCTCTCTTCAATTTACTGCAGATACATATCACTTTAACAGAGGCGACTGAGTTGTATTCAGAAAATCTATTTAATTATCAGAAGTGTAAATATCAGAGGAAAGTTGTTTTCACTTTTTTTGTTCCTTCAGCTTGTTTATTGTACAATCCAACTTCAGTAAAGGAATGATGAATCTTAATGGTCTTAATGATCATCTTAATGATGGAACACTTGTTCTGCTTGCATGAAAGTGGATATTGATTAACTCCAGTGAATATTAGTCCAGAAGTTCAGGAAGATAATAAGTTGAAACTCTCTGAAGCTAGTAAAACAGTAGTAATGAATACATGGGCAATGTGCTATACTGTCTCACTCCTAAATTCAGTGAATATTACATGGATATATCATGTCCATCAGCCTATGGTGGGACTTCATGAAAACCATGTGATTTTAAATTTTAAGTATACAGTGGTGGATTAAGCTTGAAAGTCAGCCAGGGGCCCACCAAGCTGTTCTCTTACTCTCAATCCTCAGCTGAACAACAGGAGAAAGTAAGAAAAAAACAAACCAGCTCATGGGTTGAGTTAAGGACAAGGAGGTCACTCACAAACTACTGTCCTGGGCAAACCACACTCAACTTGGGGAGTATTAATTTAATTTAGTGCTAATTAAAAATAGAGTAGGACAGTGAGAAATGAAATTAAAACTAAACCCACCTTCCTCCAGCCCTCCCTTCTTCCCATGTTCAATTTCTCTCCTTCATTTCTAACTCTTGTACTTCCTCCCTCTCCTGTGGTGCAGGAGCAGGAAATGGAGGATGCTCTAGTTCATTTATATCACTGTCTCTGCAGCTCTTTCCTCCTCACAGGAAGGAGGAAAGATTCCTCCTGCTCCAATGTGGCCTCCCTCCAGTGGGGTACAGTCCTTCACAAAGGACACTTTGGAGCACAAATACCATGTCCTTCCCATGGACTGCAGCTCTTCAAGAAGTGCTCCAGTGTGGGTTCTTCCCAAAAGCATCCAGTCCTGCAGGAACATACTGCTCCTATGGATGCCCCGCAGGTCACAGTTTTGCCCAGAGCCTGCTCCTGCATGGACTTCTCTCCATAGCTGCAGCTCCAGCCAGAAGCTTGTTCTGTGGGGTCTGCACAGGCTGCAGCTTATTTCAGAGCATATCCACCTGCTCTGGCATGGGATTCACCAGGGACTGGGGGCAACCTCCAGTGTCTGGAAACACCTCCTCCCCTTCCTCCCTCTCTGACCTTGCTCCCTGCAGAGTTGTTTCTTTCACATTTTTCTCCCTCCTCTCATAGCTGCTTCAACGGTGTTTTTTACCCTTTGGTAGATACATTATCACAGAGGTGCCACCAGCATCGCCGACTGGCTTTTGCCAGTGGTGGGGCTCTTTTGGAGCTGGCTTAGTACTGGCTCTGTCTGATGTGGGGGCAGCTCCTGATCGTCTCTCACCGAGGCCGCTCTTGCAGCCGCCTTGCTACCACTGAAGTGGCTCCTTAGGTTTGGGAAGTTTAGTGAGGATAATCTAGAACATGTTTCCTTTAAGTGAGACAGTGAAGCTGGCAAAGCTGTTGGAGGATTTGTCACTCAACCAATCTACTTTCCTTTTTCATCACCTGTGCTGTGTTTTGCCAGGAAAGCATGCTAATTTAATGCATTTAATAGTGCCACAAGTTCAGCCTGGAGTTCAGGAAGTGCAGGATTGATCCTCTATTGAGTGGTAATGGAAAGAGCATGAGCCATTTTATTAGAGGTAATTGAAGTTGCTGGTGGTAATACGGTATGTGTAGGTACGAAAATAAAATTTGTAAATATGCAAGTTGCTAATATAAACATTGGAACAGTAAATGCTGATTGCAAGTAGCATTCTAGTTGTTCTCTTCTGTAGTTTATTTAGACTGGTTATTGAATTATATTGATCAAGAATTTTAATTCAGAGTAGCAAGCTTCTGCATCCTACAGTTAATCAGCTCTCTGAAATTTATTGTCCATTGCTTGTGTTTTACTTGAGTTTACAGTTATTAATCTTTGTGCCTTAGTGCTGAGGCAGAAGTGGTGCCTATGTAAGGCAAGAGCATCTCCAGTCAGTGCTATAAGCAAGTGAAATCTTACTCTGTAGTGTTCAGCAGAATGTTTTCTTGATGAAAAGCATTGATTTTAGTACTATGTTTGCAGCAGATTTATTCAGTAGAGTCTGTCTAGAGGCTGATGGCCCTTTTTAAAAAAAATTTGTTTCAAATGGTGTGTTTTCACACTTATTTCACACCTGAAATCGACCTCTTCCTTAATAACCTAAATTTTGTAAATTTTATTGGCTATCCCTACCAGGAACTTCAGTCATAGGGCTGCTTTATGAAGCAAAATTTCTTGTCAGTAGATGTAACCTCATCACAGCATACTAAAATTAGGAGCATTTCCTCTTTTCATGGCTCTTACTAGTTAGGTTGGCAATTCTTTCTTGGAGTGAACGAACTAATATGATTTTGCAAGTGAATTGTGTCTATATCAGTGAGAAATCTTAATCTTTTGTTCCTCAGGTGCAACAACTAAGTTGCTCTGTCAAGTTTAAATTTATATGCTCTGAAGTATAGACTCTGCTATGGAATATGCTACTCCATTTTTCTGTAGTTTATTTCCAAGTAGATGTCATTGTAGTGTCTATTCTTAATGGTATCTCAGCTTGAGATAATAAGTGCTTACCTTGTTATCATTGGTGTAGTGTTAGCATGATGAAGTTGTTTTATGCTCAGTGAAATGCAGGGTGATGGACAAACATTACTTGGTCTGGGGTTCTAGTAGCCTGTCTGTGTTGGCTGTAACACACAGCCAAAGCTAGCTTTGTGCCAACCCATAAATTCACTATTTTTTTTCCTAAAACGTCTTCTAAGTAAATGGCAATGTTTTTATTAGGGTATTCTGTAACTTTGTTGTGAATTTCCTGCTGACAAGAGCAGCGCCATTGCTTTGCTCGAGGATGGTGGGAGTGTGAAGTGAGGGTGGAGTAGGAGGTGGTGAGCTGTTAGATGGACAATTTGAGGTGAGTGAGAAGTTCATCAAGATACCAGGTATCAAGCGTGGTTATTTTGAACTTTTCGGGCCTGAAGGTCTGTAGTGAAAATGTCAGGTGTTGTTTCTGTAGCCCCTCGTGAAAACTGTGAGCAATGCAGTTGACGCTTGTTAAACGTGAGAGGGTTGGTACAGATAACCTGTAATATGGGACTTTAGAAAGCAGAGTCAGTGCTTGTCTTTCTCTAGAGTCTGTCTCGTAAAGCAGTCAAAGTCTCTTGACTGCTGGTTTTGCCAGGCAGGAATGTACAAACTTAGCTGAAATAGTATTAAGAGTCTGATCTCTGTTTAAACAAAAACTTCTAGTGTCTAACAAACAAAATATACAAAGCCATTTATTACTGAGTAGTGTCGTATGAATTCAAAGCACCCTGATTTGTCTTGATCCACTTTAATAATAATCATTAAATAGTATGTGTTTACTTAATATACAATGCAGATTCTCAATTATCTTTAAGTCTGTCCTCTTAGACTGTCAGTTTGAGCAGTGCTGGGCATTGCAGCATTTGTAATTCACTCTAATTTTTTAACTAGGTGGCAACTTTGTAAGTTGGCTTGAGATGTGGAGTTTGTTCATAACTTTCTGTGTGAGGCAGTGTTTGCTACAGGTTGTGGAAGTTTTTTGTCTACCTACTTTTAACTGAATAAAAAACACAGGTGTGCTGCAACTTGTGGGAAATGTAAAAATGTTAAATATCCCAAATTAAATGGCTGTTTTGAATCAGCTACATACATTTGTTTGTATGGAGGGTCTTTGGAGGGACAAGATACTAATAAAATATTTAAGGAGGTAAAAAAATTGTATAGATACTAAAGCTACCCTGCCATTATGGAAAGTTTACAAACTATTTTATAAATATATCAAGAGTTTTATATAAATATCAAGTTTTTAATAAATACATCAAGAAAGAGAAGTAGTAAAAACAAAAGCCAACCTCTTATCCCCTACACTGCTAACAGCAAAAGAAGAGGCTGAGGTGGATGACAGGCTTCAGAGACACTGAAAAATGCCAATATGAGCAGACACTCAAAAAAGGGGTGGTTATTTTTGACAGAGAAATAATGAATTATAGGATTATTCAAATAATGTTTTGAAAAGTATGAACTATATGCACTGGTTTCCTATTTTTCTTGGACATAGTACAGGGATACTAAATTAAGTTTGAGAGTCAATGCTATTTAGTCTATGGAATTACTGCTATTGGCTAAGGCTTGGGATTTAATGGTATTTGAGAAAGGCTACACATTTTAAATAAATAATGAGAATATAAGCAGTTCTGTCTTTTCCTTTTATATGCTTTTGCCTTGTATTTATTCCATGATGGAGTTTTATGTCTCTTATATGAAGTATTTTGCACTGCCCACTGTAATTCATTTCACTGGATTATTTGGGATATTGCTTCTATTTAATAGTGTATTTTCTGTATCTTGAATGTGATAGATCCTGGATACTTTGAAATGGTTTTTGTCCAAACTGGTGTTGGATTTGCCTTCCTTCCAAGGAAAGGAGTTAATATGTTGAGTTACTCATGTCAATTTAATAAGATCTAGATAAATTTCATTTGTGAGAAAGAGAGCCAAAGGTTTTTATGTGATAGAGTGCATATGTGTGTGCTGAAATGGTGGTAGTAAAATTAATGGGCTTTTTCTACCATGACTAATAACTAGTGAGCTGAGAGTGAAAGGAGTTGTAGAGAAGAATGAAACTGTGACATTACATTTATTTGTTATTTATGATAAATCAGTCTGCAGTGTTTTCTGATATACTCAGTTCTCATTTTATTCATCTGTTAGTGATCTCAGAAATTAGTCTCAAAGATTTAGACCTATTTGTGTTCGTGTCCTTAGAGATGTGATGCACATGAAGTGACTCTGTCTCAGAAGGCGCAGAATGATTGAGCATGCAGTCTCTGAATCAAAGAGTAATGTGTAATCAGCCTAAATTAGTGAACATGTTGGTTTTGCAGCATTTCTATCACATTCTGAGTGCACTGTCATAACAGCAGTCCATTCCTGAAGGAAAGAGGTAATTCTTTGACTGTATGTGCATCTGTATAAATTAATCAGTTTGGATAATAGAAGATAGAAGGTTATCAGTAGACTCTGAATCGCTATTGTATTTGTCTGGTGGTGATAATAATTAATTTAAATCCTCTTGAAATTGAGGACACTTCTATAACCACTTGATGGAGTGAGTTAATAGAACTATTGTAAATCATTCCCATTTTATTATCTGCTTTAAATATAAAGCTTGTATTTTCTAAATGTGTCTGCAGTCTTTACACTTATTGGAGTCAGTAATTCAGTATGTGCTACAAATACATCTAGTTTCGATGACTGGAATAAGAGGGAGGGGTAAGCTGCTAATTTTTGTTGTTCTCATTTGTGTATACTCATCTGTCCACCAAATGCAGGTCCTTGGAAACAGAACTTTTTACTGTGATGAGCCTTTTACAGATGTTTGTACCATTTTGAGACCCTTAATTTGTGTAAGGCTTATAAGCTGTACTAATTATACAAGACAGGCTCTTACGAATGCTCTCATTTGATCAACAGTTGGATAATTAATGCAGAGTTATAACTTATTTAACCATTTATACACATTCAAAATAATTTTTTCATTAAAGAACAAGTGGGGAATACGGTGCCAATAATGCACTTGTCCTCTGTAAAGGCTGTGCTTAAAAGTTCTCCAAAGAGAAGGGGATTTTCCCTTGTTTTCTTATGATGAACAGAGGTTAATATTTTCCATGTGTTTTACTTTCCCTGAAATTTTCTTAACATTTTTTTAGTTCTGGCTTATTGTTAAGGACACAGAGAGGAATGAGAGATTTATTTGCCACTGGTAAAGGCTCAGAGTATTGAATTTTATTACATTTAGCTTCTTTTCTAAGCAGCATGCTCAACTTTGTAATATTCAATCTATAATCTCAAGCTAAATTTTCTGTGTGATACAGTATCTTTAAAATTAAAAACATACTTAAGGAAATTACTTTTCTGTTTTAAATTAATTACACAAAAAAATCCCTAAACCGAGCAACAATTCCTTTTAATTTTCTGTGCTACTCTTGAGGCTGTGCAATAATATGGGCAGCAACAGGAATTTCTGTGGAGCTGGATTTTTCTATAAGCAGTGTGATATGTTTTATCATTTGAGAAGAAAGCTGTTTTAGAGAAAGTATCAGTTTTAGATCTGAAGTTTAGTTTGCAGTTACCATGTGAATATTACTTCAATAATCCCTTCTCATAAAAGGGCCCAAAATGCTTTTCTTGGCTTTTTTAAAGGAGTGAAATGATAATCTTCCTGTGGTGAACTGATTTGACTTTAATTTTCAGGAGTCTTGGCATTACTAGATGGTAATTGCTGTACTCAGTGAAACTCCCAGGGCCTCTCTGAAAAGCAGATATTTTGAAAATGGGTTTTTTAATTAATTTTATATTGGAGATGGAAATGTTAAGGATTTCGATCTCTGTGGAGATTGATATTCAAGGATTAATGAGCTTTTGTTTGATTTTAAAAAAATATTGTATTAATTTATCGAACTATTTTTTGTGTGTGCTAAACAGATAAGTGCCTCTGCACTTATCTGTTTAGCACACACAATTTGAGCAGGGTAAATCCCAATTTGAGCAGGCACCTTCTTATACCTAATTCTGTTGGTTTTAAGTAACACAGCTCTTATGTGATGTCATCTCTAGATCTAATACTCATACATCAGGGTAAGTACAGATTATGTGTACAAACAGTGAACGAGTTTATTTTGGTCTGGATTTCATATGCCCTTAAGGCTCTGAACACAGTCCTTCAAGAATTGTTTGCATGGTTTTCTTTGACTAATTGTAGGGGGAATATGAGTGTTTTTTCCTGAGTTTTAGGGACAAACTGTTCAGTAAAATGACTGGAAGATGTGTGATACAAAAAAAGCCAATTGCCTCTGTCTAGGAAGGTGGATGACTAGAGGTTATGCAGTTGTTAGATCCTTCTTCTTAAAGGAGACGATTACCTGTCTGAAAAGCAGCTTGAAAATTCATGCTTTCTCTGTGCACCTTTGTCTTAAAACCTATGATTTATGTTGTGAAGCTCTCCAGGATAGTTTAATTTATTGCCATAGCAAGATGGATAGAGAGGTGATATTTAGGCATGCCTTGTAAAATGAACAGGTTATTCATACAGCACTTTTAATTCATGAAGGTGTAGAGAAAACCCTTCTTTCGGATGATAGTAGAACTTGCTGAATATATAGTTGTAACAATCGAATTTCGTAGATGTGTATAAGAGACAGGTGTAGAGAAAACCCTTCTTTCGGATGATAGTAGAACTTGCTGAATATATAGTTGTAACAATCGAATTTCGAAAAAATTCATTGTTAACAATTTTGTTAATGAGGTGAGGAAATAAAGAATTCATTTACTTAATAAAAATTCTGGTGTTAAGTTTTACTGGACTACTTTGGATGTGGCTGTTGTAGGGAGAAAATAGCAGTACATTTTTATCTTCTGCTGAGATGTTGGTGACTGGTGGTGTCTTCTCTGTCCAATATGAGTGCTCACCAATCTATAAATATTGAAAACAGTAAAAGTTCTATAAATATGGGGAAAAAGGTGTTTAATTGCTATTAAAGAAATGCATCCTGTCTGATCTAGGATTGTCTAAGGGATATTTATAAAGATCTTGGGCATAACAGCATCAGTAAGCGCTGAAATAAGGATCTGAACAAATCTGGAAGGGCCAAATGAAAATCTGGCTTGCATTAGATAAACAGAGAAAAGAAAAAAATATTACGTCACCTGTTTTTGTAAAATAGGATAGTGTCTGCAGATGCTTTCATTGTTCATAAGCACAATTCATAAGTGCTTTAGTGGAAGCTGACGTCTGGAACATTAATGTGTGCAGAGGTGGGCAGCTGTGAATTTTGGAGCATTGCAGATGCTCTATACTACTTTGAGAGTGTTTGATTCATTTCTCTGTCCTTTTCTGAAGCTTTTATGGTAGCCACTTTTTCAGGACAGAATTCGTAGAACTTCTTGTGCCATTGTATGTGGTGCTTATTTTTAATTTTAGAATTGCTTCCAGGTGTACAGAGCTGTCTTCTGTTGGATCCCAAGTAACTTGATAGATATTTTGAAGGTGTTCTGATAGATCCATGTCCTTAGCTGTTGCCTCTACAATGTCCTGCATGGAGATTTTCTTCTGGTTGTTGACTGGGATATTGCTGGAGTTCTGTTTTTCAAAATGTCCTCATGTGTTATTTTGTGTGTTTTTCACATGAGTTATAGGTAGGTGTTGTCTTCAGCTGACATCTAAATGGAAAGGAACAAAGGAACTTAAACATTTTAGAAACAGAAGCTCTCGTTTGGTACTACAGTTATTCACATGGGGTTTGTTGTATTCATTTAAGTTTATTAAATACTTTTGATTCAAAGAATGTATTTGGTGCGTAATCTTCTTTCTTTGTGTGGAAGAGTAAAACCAACCTTGTAGAATTTATAGAGCTTCTTCCAGGGAAACCAGTTCCATTATTCTGGCTTTTAGGTAATGCTAGTGTTTTGTTTTAAGAGAGCAGATTTAAACATTTACTGTATGATACACTGATACTGTTCTGAAGGAATTTAAAAAAAATTACGGTCTCTTCAAGCTCATCCTGATTGATGTTCTGAATGATAGGCCTTTGTAGTTAAGCAAGAAGACCCTTATTCCTGGTAGTTTATGTGTCCTGGCTTTTCTTTACCAGTCAGAAAACTCTCCATATTGTTAGAGAGAAATTCTGAAATGGCTCAGTGACCTGCATCATGATCATTTTGTTTCAAGTCTGGGGAATGTTATAACTATTGTATGTGGAGAAAACCAAATCCAACCGTGGCAAAGTTTATCAAGCATATTGCTTTTGATACATCACAGTGATACTTGTCAATTCTTAAAAATGTAACTTGGTAATTTGCAGAATTAAATTGGTTGGAGGTTACTGTGTTATAATTGCAGTGTAGTTAATAGGAAAAATCAAATATACATCCTTTTATGCATGTAAAATGGCTGTATATTGTTTCTAAAAATCAAGTTAGCATTTGCATGAAATAGTCTGTCTTTGGATAAAAAAGTACTGCACTGAAAATGTGTGTGTAAAATAGAGATCTTGCTGGAAATAATTACAGAACAGTTGATGCTGTGTTGTTAAGTTACATGCTGCAGGTTGAATATAGCAACTTGGCTTGCTGTTCTTGAGCTACATAGCAATTGACTGAAGGTTTACTTATAATTTTGAAGTAAATGGACCAGAACTGCTTGTTATGCTTGGAAAAAGAATAATTGCTGGTTACAGTACCTGCAGAAAGGGGTTTTTTCCTGCTTATTTTAAGAGATTCTTAAATTGTAACAGCATAGCAAAGTTTGAGTCTAGTTGAAATGAAAAACCTCATGTAATCTTATAATTTTTTTATTTGTTGACAACTCTTACAAGCATGAACAAGAAGGGTTCTGAAAAACCTTTATTTCTGGCAGTTTACTCTTGGGAATTAGATTTGGACTCAGTTGAGGAGATGACTTTTATATTTCTAAAATCTTCTCTAGTAAGTGCGGAACACAGATCTGGGCTTGGCTAACTGTCTCTGCATAAGAGGCCAGAATCCCATTCTCACTCTGCCAATATTGTATTTTGTCCAGTGCTATGGTAACAGGAGCAAAAAGTTGTAAAAACATTCTTTGCCAGAAAAATGAGCAGATGCTTCTCTCAGGACACATAGGAAACAAATCTACTTAATAAGAAGAACTAGTTTTGATTTTCAGATTTCAGAGTGAACTTTCACTAACTTTCTTTCACTTTATGATGGTAGTTTGTTTAGTTCATCTCCTTCCTGGGTTCAATTATAATTTGGTGTCATTGACTGTTAGCACCACCCTCAACAGGTGGCTTGTACAACGGAGGTCAGCTTTCAGCGAGATGAACAATGGATATCAAGAGCAAATAAATCAACCTGTTGCTACTCTCTTTCTGGCAAGCCTTTACAGTGACAGCAAGGAAAAAAGCCTGTGAGTTGTGTGGTCTGTTGTGATTTTTCATAGTCAGACAAGAATACGTCGGTGTTTGGTCACGTAATGGAAAGCAAATGCACATTTGAGGTGATGGGACTCTGGTGCGTGTGTAGCACTGCGGGGGTCAGAGCCTTGGGCCTTTAAGTGGTTCTGCAGTAGGCAAGGACAGCTGTCCTGTTTGTTTTAACACAGAAAAGGAAGAGGGGCAGACTGGGCAACCTTTCATGGAGGAATGAGGGGAAACCTTTTCTGATTCTTTAGTTCTGTGCTGTAGAGTGATCAACTGCCACTGCAGCCCACCCAGGCTCTGCTAATTTAGCATAAATCTCTAGGTTTTGGGGTTTGCTGCCAATGGTTCTTTTGCCTTCTAGATGAATATTGTATATTGCAGCTGTTGTGTGAAAGTTTCTTATTTTGATCTGTACATTTTGATATAAAAATAAAATGTTTTATGGGGATTTTTTTTTTCCTGTCAGACTGTGGGCATAGATCTGAAGACAGTTCATTTCTTTCATTATGTCTGAATTAGTAGCAGTTTTAAAAAGTGCCAAGTAAGAATAATTTCAAATCTAGGGTTAACTGGTCAGTATGAAGGAATCTCTGTAATCCAAGTGTCTTTATTTCCTAGAAGAGTGACTATGCAAATTACTGCCCTCCATTAGTTTACATGCTCTATCTGCTGTCTTTGGGAGGCATACTCATGGTACCTGATAGCTATACCTCTTTACTTCTCTTCAAGCTTTTGTTAGCCATAGTTACCAAAGGTAGTTGATTTAAAGTATAACTTCTAGTGTGATAAAATGTTGGGCTTGCTCAAGTGAGGAAGTAGAGAAAGTGAATAGCGACTGAAAGATTTGTATTAGATAGGGTGATGATGAGGGAAGAATTCTGAGGATAAAAGGACTGCATTTGCTGTGGATAGGCAGGAGAGGCTTTCCAGCAGCTTGCATTCCTTGAGCTACCTCAGTCTTTTTGTGAGTGCCCGAGGAAGTGGGACAGTGCGGCGGAGCTCGGTGTTGCTGTGGTAACTGATGTAGGCGTTATCTCCACACCTGCCAGTCTCTCTCGGGAGACTGGCCGAATATCGGGTGTGTGTGTTCCCCGGGTATGCTGCAGTTATAGCCTGGCAATTACAGGTGTCCTGCATCCGAGTGTTCACAGGGGTAGGTTAGGTTCTAAGCTGTAATGGTGGAGGGCATGGCTGTGTGCCCTACTTAGCTTTCCTTGCTATGAGCTTGTGATGTCTGGCAGTGGACACTTGGAAACAAAATCTGCTTCTGCTGCCACAGATCACTCTGCTTGTGATTCTAAATCAAAGCCATTAGCTGACCTCAGTTACTGCTATGTAATGAATTGAAATGAGAATTTTTAGTGGAAGGAAGAAACTGGCAAAATTGGGAAATAACTCAGTTTTTACATAAACCCCTGTGACTAAATAATATTTTGTAAAGCTGAAGTAGATATCCTTTCTTAGACATGGTAGATTTTGTCAGATTTCAAGAGACAGAGATAAGTCTGTTCATCTAATAGTGGGGAAAACAATTTGTGCAAATAACATTTTTTGTACAGCAGAATGTAATTGCTATATGATTATAGTTCTTACTTGTGAAAGCCACTTTGCATATGAAGTAATTTTTGCATATGGTACCACTTGCTTTATTTTTATTAAGTAACTGTAAAATTAAATTGAGTTTATCAATGATTTTGACTTGTAAACTCAACGAAACCTCTGCATACTGAAGCATGCTTGGTGAATGAAGAGTTGTAGAACAGCAGATACATGAGATAATAGAGTTAAGCCTGTGGATCTGTGCTGTTTCTGAGGTTCTTTATCCAGTGCATTTGTATTGACCTAGCCTCTTATGGCCACAAATGTGTTGATACTGTGCTGCTATTAAAGCCAAAATTTGCCTTGTATCTGGAACTCCAACAACAGTTATGTTGTTATAGGAACTAGGAAATGACCCACTTCTCTCACCTGTGTTATTGCAGAAGAGCTACCAGAGTAAGATGAAACATCCACTGGTTTCACAGGATGAGCAGAGGAGTAGGTTCCTTTGCTGCTGTTCCCTCTTGAGCAAGAGCAAAGTCTGATGCTGTGCAGCAGTGATGAATAACTAGTAATATAACTACTTATTAACTGTATTTTAGATGTAAATGCATTTTGATGCTAGCATGCTGTTCTTGTGATATGATTTCTGATGCATCATTTTTACTGTGTTACTGATGTGTTGGGAAAGTTTTATATAACCTTGTCTAGTAGGTTTGTGTGACTATATCATGCCCTGTTATTTTTGCATAAACAGGACTTTGGCTCTATTCTTGAGGAACAGGAACTTGAAAGGTCTGATGAGAGCAGGACATTTGTGTGTGAAAACAGGTCTGCTATGCTTCTGAATGTATGGAAATAAATACAAAGTTTGATTCTGGTGATGGTTAAGGGAAGCAAATGACAAATATGTTACAGTGTTGCAGCATGGAAACAGTGATACAGGTGATTAGGTGTCAGGGAAGCTGTGCTTTCCACAGCTCCCATTTGCTGTATTTTTCTCTTGGATAGAGGAGAATGATATTTCTGTCATAGATCTCAAACCAGTGAGCTAGTTTTACCCTCACAGGCAGCCTTAAATGCAGTATGTATTTTAAAAAGTGGCTTTTCCTTTAAGGAGATTAGATTCTGTGTGTGTTTCTTTGAAAGGTAGCTTTCCTAGCTGTTAATCAAACCTACATTTTGAGGCTCAGCACAGAACTGAAAACATCAAATAAATTTACAGCAGTGAAAACAAAAGACTGCGATTTAATGCAAATGACCTTGTAGAGACTGCAGCAGATTATTGATACTGAGTTTAAGATAGCTTAAAAGTTAGGCAGTCACACTTGTAATCAAGAACAACTAGTGAATCGTTACAGTTTTTTAATAGTTTGAAAAACAGAATAACTTGATGTCAAAGGCTTTATTAGAGTATGAATGCTAAGAGTATATTATTTAGCTAGCATGCGTGCTATTAGTATATAGATAAATAAAGATCAATTATAAATATTATGTTAAAATGGGAATAACTTAATATTAGTGTAATAAGATGAATAAATTAACCTTGTGTTTGGAAATTACTTTTTTAAATACCAGATTTATCACTTGGTCTTTGAATGTTGTGTGAATTATAAAGTCTAGTGTTAGTTTTGATGCATTCTTAATTCTAAACCCAGTATATTCTGTAATGATTGTGTTTGGCCTAAATGCCAATGTTCCTTATGCAGCATTGTTGATTACAATGTGATCTCTGATCAAAAGATGATGTGTTTTACTAAATGTAGGACATACAGAATTCACAGTGCTGTGAGAATAGTCCTAACCCCATTATCAGTTGTAAAGAGAAGAGTTTACTCCAGTATAGTCACATTTAAAGGTGTTTCAATTTTAAATGCACTTTGTGTGAACAGCAAGTTAATTGCTTTCATTAAGATGTTAAGTAGAACCTTTGGATGCAGTTGTGGAGAAAGTATTTACCTTTCAGCTTGACAGAAATTGATAAGGTGGGATGGTTTATGTACCTAACTAACCTCTGTCTGTGCCCTGATGGTCCACCCACAACTGAAGTTCCATTTAGTGCTGATTCTTACATGTGTCTTGTCACTATGGTGAGCAGTTCATTAATAGAAAAGGAGTTGTGTTATTAGGAGACTTGACATGCTGTGCTTCTTTCTTCACAGATGTGAAAGAATTTTCAAGCAGATTACTTTAACTGTAGTTAGTGTTCAGATAAGGTCATGCTGAAATTATTGTGAAGTAAAAATATTCTGTCCAAACTCTAGAGCTACCATTTCTACTAATTTATAGGTGAAATTACCAGTCTCAATAATCTTGTTGCTTCCCCTGTTCATGGTCTCAGTTTTGCTGCTCATGTTTTCTTTTGAATGCAGAATAATATAAAGCAGTAAGAGTTGTGAGTGGGTTTGTGGCAGGGTATGTGTGGAGAAGTATTTCCCATTTGCATCCAAAATGTTGTTTGCTTATGTTGCTTAACATTTGATTAATTCCAGATGTTAAGGGTGCACAGTACATGTAACTAGGCAATGACTATGGGCTCTTCTTAATTTTAAAAGAAAGGTGTATACATTTGAGTAGGGTAATCAAGTGATCATCCTTTTGGCTGTTATTCTAAAATAATAACAGAAATAATTATATATGTATTCATTATATAATCATGAATAAGCAATTACATAGAGACGGATGTTTATGCATGGACATGAATAGTATAGAGATGATGCTATTACAATTGACAGGAACAAAAGAATTCTACTCCAAACTCCAGGTACTGTGCCCATTTTGGTTGTATTAAAGAACAGGTAGACTGAGTTTCCCCGTGTACTAATAGAACACATAGATTGTTGTGCATCCAAAAGGGAAGTTTGGGGTTTCTCTGGTGCCTCAGAAATAAGTGCCTTGGATTGCTACGGCCCTTAGTTTTTTCTGAAACTCTGGAAGAGCTCATTTCCTTCTGTTCTAACATGTCAGTGATTGTGTCTGCTGCTTTGTGCCTGTTTCTCCTGCGTGTTTGAGACCAGCTCCTTAGGAACTGGTGGGTACATGTTTTTTTGTCCTGGAAATGAGCAGTTCCGGTAGTGAAAGAGGAGTGAGGGATATTCTTTATCAAGTTTTTAATGAGCTAGTTTGTTAAAACAGAAAACTACTGTATTTTTCACTGACAGTTATGTAAGTTCTTGGCATGATTTTGACTTAATTATTGGATTAATGATGCTCAGTTTTCTTCTCAATCATTTTTTGTAGTTCACGGAAGGACCTCAGAAAGCACTTGGATGGGCTGAGCAAATGCCATCTGTGCAGCTGAATAAAAGTGTGTAAAATACTTAATTATGTATGAGGCTTTCAGTAACTTCAAGGAATTCAGCAACAATTAAAATGAAAAGGATGATATAAGAGCTCAATCTATTTTTCACAGGAAAACTGAAGTGTGCTTTGTCAGTATCACAGTTGGGCACATTTTGAACTGAATAATGCAAGCTTGTTGAACTCTAGCATGCAGCTTTTGTTCCTGAGGCTTCTTGAAGCTGATGCAACCTCAGCAGAAACCTGAAGGGTTTTGCTAGCTGGTCATAGGACAAATGCCAGCTTGGGTTTGTGTTAACAGTAATCAAAAGAAACAACTGTACCGTTGATTAAATGAAGCTAATCTTCTGTCTTAGTTTTAAAATTTTACTATTACTTTTTCATCATATATTAAGTATGATTTTTTTCACTGAACAGAATAGATGCTCTCTATGTTGGGTAATTGATTAGTATATTCTGGTTATACTTTTTTTGTGTAGTTAGTCTGGTGTCAAACTCTTCAACTTCAGCTTCCACTTTTATGCCTAAATATTACTGCATAAATCCACTGCGCATTGGGGAGTTGATTTGATTATGAATTGAGATTTCTGTTTTTCCATTCAGAATGCTGTTTACTAAAAGACATGAATGACAGTAGTCTCAGGAATGAAAAGCTCTATATTTTCACCCCCTTTCAATTCAACATTAAGTATTAATCTTGGAAGAATTTTTTATTGTAGTTGTATTGATATTGAAGGCAACAACTTGTGCCAATGTTCTGTAATAAGAAACACAGTTTCTTTCTCAACTCATAGGTCCAGACTTTTTGGCTCATCCAGTAGAATTTATATAAGTCTTGTTAGCCCAGCTGCAGAATTGTGAACTTCCAAGTTGATGATGACTACTAGATAAATAAAAATTTGGGTTTTTTTTTTTAAAGAACTGTAGCAGAAAAGAAACCTAGCTACAATAACCAAGTAAACTGCCAGTAGCTTTTAATTCTTCCTTTCTGCACTACTTTCAGACCTGTCTTTATGAGTTGTTTCCAATTCTTAGGAAATGGGGTTGGTTTTCTGTTTTTTTGGTTTTTTTCTAATGTGTTGCTATTCTTGAAGTCTTTCTTTCTATTTTGGTAGCATTGGTAGAATTCTGAGCATTTGGTAGCATTTTTCTTTTATCTAGTTTTAGCTACTGAGATTGATGTGTTGTAAATCTTACTGTAGGGTTAATGTTGCCTGTCATCATTTGTTTCTTTGTAGAATTTCTCTATCCATTAGTAGCTGTTTTTCTGTACAAAATTATTCAAGTTTTTAACAGGGGCATAACAGACCTTATCACTAAGATTTGGCTGGTCACTCTTTAGGTGGGAGGATGCCTTAAATTCTTGTTTTTTTTCTAGCCCTGCATTTTATGCTCTTTATGCATGTAAGAATTCCTTTTGCCAGTCATATAGACAAATAATTTTGTCATTTGTCATTTTGTCAATTTTGTCATGTCAATACTTTACTACATGTTTCATTTTCTCATCTGCCCCATTCAATATTAGTTTCTTCTTTATAATCTGTTTTTTAATTGCTTGTATAAATATAAAAGTTTGTGCCTTCTTAGGCAGGAGACTAAACACTGAGACATTTAATTCCTAAAGTGAAAGGTTATTTTATGTAGTCAGCACTCCAGGCTTTTTCTTATTCAAGTCTGGTAATGTAATTGTGCAGTGTAAATGAAACTTCCAGAGTGGGAAGAAAAAGTGGTGCCTGGGCTCTGCATTCTGACGTGAAAAATAATCATCTTTACATTTACTGCAGGTTGAATTCCACATAATTTCTATTGCTAGCAATTTGGTTTATACAGTCTAATAAAAAATGAGCAATATTTTCAGGTGAACATTTATGATCATTCCTGAGCTGTTAGATTTAGTGTCCATTGTTGGACTGGCATGTTGAAGTGGAAACTGTTAATAATTCTCCAGTGTCTGAAAGCAAACACACACTGTTGCCTTGTGTATGTAATACATGGCTTTTCTGACTGACTGTGAAGTCTGTGCATTTGTAGCTGACTTGAATGGCTTTGATCTCCTTTTATCTACAAGCCCCAGTTTGTGTAGTCACTGTAGTCTGTGCTGTAGCTCTCGGGCTGGGTTCATCCTGTGAAACATTTCTATGTAGTTGATAGCTTGTTTTGTTTTCTTGTGGAGATAAAATAACTGTTTCAGTACTGGGTGCTTCCCATGAATGGAAAACACTATCCAAGGAGAGCTGGGCAGAGCCATGGCTGCTGCTGTGTCCAGGTGCATGGTGAACCACTTGTTGCTGCAGTGGGGAGAGCATCTCCCAGTAGGAGCTGACGCTGTCCCCACTCCATATGTGGCTGGCAGGAGCATCAGATGAACTCTCAGTGGTGAGTCAAAATGGTTCTCTTACTGCTGAGAGCAGGAGAAAAGGATGCTGCCTTGTGACTCACATGAACACCTGATGTGTGCATTGTATGGAGAAAAAAGATAAACAGAATAAATGCTAAGCTGTTGCCTGGAAATTCTGTAAAATGGGCACAGAAGACATGATCTAAACATTTCTATTTAAGGCTGTGAAGATAATCCAGCTGTGATACTCAAATATTTTAACATTGTGTGAGAAGTTGAAGCTACAGGTTTAAGAGGTGGAGACACAGCAGCATTCTTAATGCAGTTAATGGAAAAATATTAAGAGAAACATGGGACCCTGTACAGTTGGGGTGAAGAAAAACTATAGGTAGTGGAGGGGTTGTTCCTTTTCTTGCAAGCTCAGCAACTTGTTCCTTTTCTTGCAAGCTCAGCAACTCTGGGTAGTTCTTCCCTTTTATTCTTGGTTGTATCCTTCCTTGTGTTTCTCTGGCTATGCAGTGGTTTGGATGAGGTAAAACTTATAATTTGGTTTATGTATCACGTGATTTTCACTTGAGATGTGCCTGGTCTAATTCACTACAGCAGATGGAGTGTGCACTTGGTGTTGGGGACATCTACTGTGACAGGTACTGCTGATTAAAGTAGATCCTGAGTCTCCGTAATACCATGACAGTTGCTTAGACCATAATTCACTGAATTGTTTTGTTTTTTTTTTTTCTTTGTGGCATCTACATAGTTTTACTAGGGGTAGTGTTTGCAAGTTTGCGTGTCAGGAAAAATAATGGAAGTGACTGGAGTTTAAAACAACCATTTGTTTCTAAAGTTAGTTCTAAACTAGGTCAGGTACTCAGTCTGCCATGCGGCCCTGCATAGACAATGGAACAGATATGTTTGGTCTAGGAATGAGAGGATCCCTATGTTGGCAGTGTTTCAGAAGACTTGTTTGTCAGACAATAGCTTTGACTTCTTAAATTTATTATCCATTAAAAAATACAGATGAAACTGAGCTAATGGTTGAAAGCATTGCTTTCCTAGGAGTTGTGTGTGGATAGATGTTATGAGCCTGTATTTTTTCATAGGCATGCATAATTTTATGTGTGTGAGTGCTAGATATTTGAAAACTGAAATGGAGACATACTGAAAGGTCTGCTTCATGGCATTTAATTTAGGTCAGGGCACTGAAAACACTTGCTAGCAGTGCTTGATCATGCTGAACACCATGTTTCTGAGAACTGAAGGGCTTCAAGGACTCTGGTTAATATGCTTAAGTATCCTCAGGAACAAGTCTTTTTGTTATAATGAACACGGAACACATTCCTCTTGTTTTTGGTATTCTTCACAGAAAGAGTTTTCCATAGATGACTTAAACTACTGTGGAGAGTCCTACCAGTTTGATATTTTTTTCTTTCACTAGGGAATTTTGGTAGATATGGATATTGAAATAACTTCTTGTCTGCCTTAAAGTCTGATGCATACTGGCTGGTGCTTTGGTGTTAGGACGATCAAGAGTATCAGAACTTAGACTGCCAAGGATTATGTTTGAATTTTGTTACTGATGACTTGAAACCATTATCTTATTAGCAGAAATCCCTTTATTTACATAATTTCATACTCAAAGAGCACAGCAGCATTTGCAACAATGTAATTCGCTGTCCATGTGGAGTATAAATAGGGATTTTGTTACATAGGAGCACATAAGGTACCATCTCTGAAAATCTACTTATCAAATTAAAAGATGGATTTCATGCTAAACACAACTTATCATTTCAAGTTTAATTTTAACTGGCATTTAGCATTATATTTCCACAGGGTAAGTATTTCTGTAAGTATTCTAGAGTTTTTACTCTTGCTGTGAGTCATTCAAGTTTTCATCTCTTGAAAGTTTTCAGGGTAAACATGATTGTTTTAAAATGCTGCCACTAATTATTTTTTCTTCTTTTGAAATGGATTGACAGTAGTAGGTTCAAATAGTCATTTTATTTTGAACAGATTCTTCACAGTAAGAAAGTTCAAATTTGATGTGCCAAATGTGAGTGGAGTTTGCCTCAGAGAATTTTGGGCTCTGTAAAAAGACATGTAGGGCAAATCACAGCTGTTACCAGCTAAATTCATGAATTAGACACCTCAATCAAATGGGGTTTTGTGCTGTTAGAAGTTTCAAAATGGTTTATAGTATTGTTTTATGAGATCTTTAATGCATTTGAGCATTGAGAAGTCAGTTTCTTGTTGGTTTGTTCTGGGGGTGACTTGAATTTAGCTATTAGGTTACAGTCCTGGAAGGACTAGGTCTGAACATGGATTCATATTTGTGCTTCTTTAAGCAGAAAAACCATATCAGAGACTCATAATATTTAAATTTAAGGAAATTTTTCCTTTTGTTCTCCATCACTTTGTCTATTAATGAAAAAATACTGTGTTTCCCGGATTATACTCATCTTCTCTGGATATAGTGTTCTAATGGAAATCAGAATTTTCTGCTTCTATAAATAGCTTGGCAGCAGCTGCAGAGCCAAACAGGAGAGCTTCTGGTCATTTTTATTATTGCCACTGAGAAATGGTTTGAATGGCTGTGGAGCGTGCCTGCTGCAGGGGAGTGCGCAGGCTAAGCTGGGGGTATGAGCAGGGAGAGGGGAAGAAAGAGTGTATTTACAAGCCAGCAATGTGAGAACAGAGATACAGAGATCGATGTTCCTTCATTTGGGAGTACTTAAGCTGAGTTTCAAGCTCTTTTATGTACAAGACATACTACTCAGCTGGTAAAAAGTCATGAGTTCTTAAATGAGATCTGGGGATAGCATTTTTCTGACTGCTTTATAGTTGAATATAAGACAGCATTTATAATTGTGCTCTGTTGGAGAATATCCTCATGCTGTGCCCTGAGGAGTTTCTAAAATTTTCAGTTCCTTCTTCTGTTGGTCTCATTTTGTCTTCTGCATGGGAGAGAAACATGGTGAGAACGCGCACCTCTTGCAGCCTTCCTTCTTCCTGTCCCATCGAGGCAGCTCTTGGATGAACAGCGGCTGCTGCTCTCCTCCTTCCTAGCAGATGAGGACCTGGTTCCAGTGCAGCCTGCTAACTGGCCAGTTAAGTTACCAGTGCTGTTTATGGACACAGGAACTTGCCAGGAAAGAAAAAGTATTGGATATCTTTCATGTGAGCATTTAATGAAGTCTTGTGTCTGTGTTTACATGTGTGGGATTTTTTTTTCCTATTAAAGCTAGCAATCTTCTTCTTTTAAGAATCTTACTACAAGGTCTTGGGAAACATATTGAGCTGTAGGAATTGTTTTCCTGAAATACAGATATACTAAATTTCTGTGTTTCTCAAAGTACATATAATACAATGGATGTTAGATTCAGCTTGTGCTGAAAGATATGGAATGGCTTTGTATTCCCTCTTTATTAACAGCACATTTCTTGAATCTTGATATCCAACCCATATGGAAAATATAAAAAGCCAAGGAAATGGTGAAATACAGTATTATAATGACAGGTGGGAGTAGAGAACATTTATCAACCTTTGCTTTAGAAACAGCACCATCAGCCTGTGAGATGGCTAAAGATCGCCTGAAAGTGAAGTTCACTGTATACTGAAGCCTTGGAAACTGGAAAGTTTCTTAGCATCTTAGTTGTATGTTTTACCAGTGCTTTAATCTGTATTCTTTGTACTGAATTACATCTTAGTGATGTTAACTATTTTTCATGGAGAAACACAGAAACCTAACAATTAGATTCTTAGCGTATTGTTTTTAATGCTGTTTGAAATGTATGTGCGTTTTAAAATTTCTAATGGATATATTGTCTATTGTTAGCCTAAATACTTTTAGGTGCTCTACTACTAGAAAAATGGATCATATTAATTTTTGATAGAAAATAGTATTGGCAATGTGAAAAAGTACAAAACTTGTTTAAGTAGAAAACATGGACTTACTCTTTTTAAAATATTATTCTTCTCACATTGTATTCAGCTACCATTTTATGGGAGTAGTTATAGTTCACTGTGAATGATCATTTGTGACAACAATGAGGTCTAAATGATTGGGAGATATGAGGAATATGGTATTTGGCAGCTTCTTGTAGGCTGTTAATAGTTATAAACGAAGTACCAGGTTTAGAAAAATGAAGCAGTTCTGAATCATAAAATCTAGGCAAAATAACTAATAGTTACCTCAGAGTGCTTTGCTAAGTAAATTGCTAAAATTCTGAATAAGAAGTTGGACTTTTGGCAAGAAAAATACAAGTATATTTAAAGAAAAAAAGGAGCTTAATTCTTCTCTGAAAGTGTAGAAACTCTTAAAGTACAAAGGTACTATCTTTTGTGGAAAAATAGTAACTTGTATTTAGAACTAGTTTGACTTGTGTAATTCGTTGTCTGTAAAGGCAGGCAAGAAGAGTTGATTCCAAGAATCTTTGTGTGAAAGACTTTGTGCTAAATAAACCGTTTCTTCCTGTTTTTCAGTCAGCAGATAAGCAGCGAGCTCTGGAAGAAACCAAAGCCTACACAACCCAGTCGTTAGCAAGCGTAGCCTATCTGATCAACACTTTGGCCAACAATGTTCTCCAGATGCTGGATATCCAGGCATCCCAGCTTCGGCGCATGGAATCTTCAATCAACCATATTTCACAAGTGAGACTTTTTTCTTTTGCCTTTGATATTACAAAGCAAGTAAAACTCTGAAGTGACATCTTATGAGAAGAACTTAAAACAGAAGGATGTGTTTTTTTTCTCATATTCATTCTGGGATTGGGTCTCATCATGTGGTTCTATACCAGTGTTAGTATGAGCATTTTACATACCAAAGCAGCCAGATTATGTTTCGAGAGGGGGTCATTCTGCATAAGTGAAAAGTACAAAAAATTGCTAATGGTAAAAGAATATTATGCTAAAAAATATGCAATGGATGGTGGAAAACAGTACTTGTCACCTTTTTACTTTTTCAGTTGGTATAATACTGGCATCTAATGACAACAGCATGGATGACAAAAATAGTTTGCTCCTGGCTTTTCTTAATAAAATGTACTTTGCAGTGACATGAACAAAAGCCAAAATTAATGTTTCAATTTGTGTATGGCTGCAAAACTCCTGCCTTTGTTTGCAGTTTTTTCTGAGCAGCAATAAACTAAGCTACTATAATCAGGAACCTGGGTTCAATATCCATATTGATGAGAGAATTTTGGCTGCCAGAATGGGCTGAGAATGAATGATAGATAAAAGTGGAGGTTTACCAGCCACTGATGGATTAAAAGAGAAATTTACAACAACTCTACAACAGTTTCTGGGTTTTGTATCTGTTTACTGAATATTTTGTGTCTTAGTTGACCAATACATTTTGGCTACTAGTGTTTCTTGATCTCCTTGCAATAATATAAATTAAAGAATATTATAGTATTTAGAAAAACATTTGCAAGTAGGGACTGTGTAAGGTAGGAAGTAAGTAGATGGATTGGATCTATTTGAACCAGCAAAAGAAGTGAATAATTTTATGCTGCTTTACTGGGCTGAATTGCCTCTGCTTGGGTCAGAGGAATACCAGGGCAAGTACAAAGAAAGAGGTGGAGGGGATTTTCCCTTTTGATAGTGCTGTGCTATTAGATTGCCTCAGTTGTCTCATGAATCTGCATCAAAAACAAGCTGGAAGTTTGATTTCTTCTGCTAAAAGCTCCATGTTAATCCATCCATGGACAAGTAAACTAATTTTTTTTCTCCCCAGAAAATATTCTGAATTACCCTGTGTATGCCTGTGTGCTATATCTATATGCTGTGTGTGTGTATGCACTTCCTCACAGGCTAGTGCCAGCTCACACGTGTTCCAGCTGGTTGAGAGCCTGATGTAAAAGACAGTATATTTTGCATTTCATGAATGTGGAAAACTCATTTTTGTCACACAGCTTCTGTAAAGTAGCTTTTGTGGAAAGGGCCATAGCATTTTAAATTTTTTCCTCCTGAGAAGGTGACATTTATGCAGATTGAGAGCTAGGTTAGATTGTTTTTACCTTTACACAATTCAGCTAGGTATTTAAAATAGAGCACTAAATTAGCAATACCCCAACACTTAATGAAAATGTATCTGTAGAATTTCGTGGGATGAGCTTCAACAACCAAAAAAAATCTGTGATGGTCTTTTTTTAAAATACTGCTGTAAAAATGAAAATTGAGTTTGCTTGGGGGGATTTTTTGTGTGCTTTATTTCAGGTTGTTTGAGACTGCATCATCTGTATGTAGGATGTTCGCCAAATCTTTATAGAGGAAATAATAACAGAGGAGCAGAGAGCATTTAAATTTTGGATATTATATACATGAAGTGTATTGATCCAAGGAACTTTATTGTATTAATGTGTTTGGAAATGGCTTCCTCCCATAATACCAATATTGTAGATTAGTGTGTCACTTGTCTTAATTTGCATGGTTATTTTTATTTTAATTAATATACACATTTTCTGTGTAATTAAATGATTTATTGGTTTTGGTTCTGAAATTAGCCTCATCTGCAGAATGTTTCCTTGGTGTTTATGTTGGATTTAAAGTTTAGAGAGGTTTTCCTAACAGTACTGAAAATGCATTGTGGTGTAACACCTCGCTGCCACAAATTAGGATTTCAGTCAGCCTGACTTGAAATGAAGTCATATAGTAACATAGTAACAGAAACATAGTAACATAGAACAGAAAGCAGGTTGGTAATTACAGGTGGTAAATTCATTTAGCATTAATGCTTTGGTCAGTAGGTCTTGGTATTTAAGTTTAGAAAACATTACATGCAAATTGTGGATGGATGGAATCCTGCTTTAAATTCTGGTTCGGGATTCCACGTATTCTCCAAAGAAGGGACCAGAATCATTTGATTCTTGGTATGAAAACTTTTCCCAAAGCGCTTATTTTGTACAAGTAGCTCAGACTGGGAGAGGTGTGATTAACGTTTTAAGATAAAATGCTCTGGTTTTCTGTTTGTTGGTAGAATGCCAATTTATATCCCTTTCTGTGTTTCCTTCTAAATGCCAGCCTACTCAAAGAGCTGGAAAGGAAGCTGATAATCATTTGTGCTTTTTCAAATTATATATAGGTTGTGAATAAGGAAATTGTTACTATTGAAACTATTTTTATGCCAGTGATTAAATCCTATTGGTTTAAAAATTAGCATTACTTTGGTTTGGTCTGAAAGCTGATGAATCTATTCTTACTTGCCTTCTTGAACCTTGTCCAGAACTAGATGATACACAGTGTTTCATATTTGACTAAGAATTTAAGTCTTAAATACAGATCATATGTATAAATATTTATACTTGTTAAAAAAATTATCTTGCAGCTTTCAAGTTAGCAGCCACTGTGAAATTTTACTAACATCCAAATTCTTTAAATTAATCCAGCAGATTTTCAGGTTTTAATATTTGTATGATGAGAAATGTTTTTTCAGGTTTAGTTACAGAAGCTCTTACTTAGCAAGGTCATTTTAAAAACTCTGCTGCTAATTATCTAAACAAGCACGTTATCACAAAGATGAGTGGTAGTGATGAGTTTTCTCCAGTGGCACTGTGTTGTGGGGAGGTTTGCTGCATCCTCCCCTTACAGAACTGACTGCCGTGCTCTTGGCTGTGAGAACAGGCATTGAATACAGCACAGGCTTGGATTCTCTGCAGGCAGCAGGTGCTGCTTAGCTGGGCTGTAGCAACATCTGTGAGCTGCTCAGTCTCTGCAGTGAAGTTCACTTGGACTTTCCACTGAAGTCAGTGAAGGTTTGTGACCTTTCTCGGTTGTCTTATTCTTGCAAGGCACGAAAATAGCAAAAGACTTTAAAAAATGGTGATTCAAGGCAAATTTTGCACAGTGCATATTACCTGTTAATGGAACAAGGAGCTTTTCAGCATTTTTATAGTATTTATGATCTCTTTTTTTTTTGTGTATAAATTACAGGCAACTCGAGACAATTAATGTCACCTTTCTAACATGTCAAAATAAGGCAGTTACCAATTTTAAAGTAATAATCCAATTTTCAAGGTAATTTGCAATTAGTTTGAATTGTGTCAAATTAATAAGATCAATAAAAAATGAAAGTCCAGCAATACTATATTTAAGCAACATTTTCTTCTAAGATTTTTGAAACTGAATTTTAAAAGCTCAGACTAACAGACTGACAGTTAATTTATAAATTTAAATTAGAATGGTTTGAGAAGAGGAAGAAATGAAGGCTTCTGGAGACTCTTATCTCTGAAATTTCCCTGTAATTTAGACTTTCAGCTTGCTGTTGTGGTTTAACTCCAGCTGGAAACTAAGCACCACATGGCTGCTCACTCACTCGCCCCTACCAGGCTATGGGTAGAAAATCAGAAGGGTGAAAGTGAGAGAACTTGTGGGCTGAGATATGTACAGTTTAATAATGATGGTGATAATAATAATATAGAAAATTAATATTTAAGAGAGACATAGAAGCCAAGAAGAAAGGCTGCAAATGAAGCAGCAGCCGCTGAGCGCTGCCCAGGCAGTCCCCAGGCAGCAGTGCCTGGCCAGGCTCCCCCAGCCTGGTGCTGGTGACCATGAGGCCACATGGAGTGATGTCCCCTGGCTCAGCAGGGCCAGCTGTCCTGGCTGAGTCCCTTCCCAGCTTCTTGTGCAACCCAGGCTACCCAGTGGTGGGTGGGATGGGGAGCAGAAAAGGCCTTGACTCTGCAGTCTCTGCTCAGCAGTAACTAAAACATCCTGGAGTTATCAGCTCTGTTTACAGCAAAAATCCAAAACATTGACCCATTCTGCAAAGAAAATTAATTCTGTCCCAACCAAAACTACCTTTTGTTAGTTCAATGCTAACTTAATACTTTGAGAAGTTTTGTTTACTGGTAGAAGAGAATGTTTCTCAAAACTCATGAGTTCAGTGACTTAAGTGAACTTGTGAGTAGTGTTAACTATCCCAGAAATTTTTTCATGTGTTTTTTTGTTTTATTATTTGCAGAGCTTGAGATTGGCTTTGTTTAATTCAGTATGAAAACCTGATGTTTCAAAATGGCCAGAAAATTCCCAACAGAAAAAAATGTAGTGGTTCATACTTATTTTTCACCTTCTGCTCTCCCTGGGTATTGCAGGGATCTTGGAAAGCATACAAAAAGATGATGGTAATGAGCCTAACCTCTAACAAACTGTCACTTAAAAACTTTTGCCAAAGCTAATGGAGCTATGTTAAACAAATTTTTAAAATCATAATAATGCTGTCAGGTGTCCACAATTTCTTGTTAGAAAACAGAGTTTTAAGTTTTAGAAGGGCACAGTGTATCCCATCTGCTTTTTCCAACAGAGTTTTCAAGCCAAGTGTTTTGTTAGTCCAGCTCTAACCCCAAAAACTTCTTGTTAGAACTTTGTAAACTGATGAATAAATATTTTGGTGCATTTTCCTGCCTTGATAAGGGATTTATGTTAGTACTGGAGGTAATAATTACCTGTGTGTTGAGGATAAATGTTTTCATTTTCTTCAGCAGCAGGTTAATGTTTATTACTCCCTCTACTAATGGAACTTTGTGCTATTTTATGGGTGTATTAGGATCTCATGACTTCCATAGTCTACTAAACAAGAAAATGAAATGTTTGGAAAACTGCCAGCATAGTGCTTTTCAATAGCATCTTAGGTGTGTGGACTAGAATTAGGTGCAGTTTGTATACTTCTAGTCATTCCATAGCTATTCAAGTTAGAAGAGATGTTCTGAATCATAATGCAAGAGAAATCCCACCAGATGAGCTTCAGGTTTTAATTGAGTTTTATACACTTCATTGTTTGTTACTGTAGTCATGCCTTACGATCACCAAAGTCCTTAAGGAAGCTGGTTGTACTTGTGGCTCCTATTGAAAACCCACTCTTCATTCATGGAAACAGCTTTGCACAGTGCCAGGATACCATTGCTACAGTAACATGAGCATTAATATCTCTACTTGCATTGTATTAGTAGATAATTACATAAGAAAGTATTGAAAGAACATAGTCAAAGTTGAAGAGTTCTAACTCTTGAAATAGAAAATGAGAAATCATCCTGCCAACCCTGCACTAATAACTTCCTTTTTGATTTGTGGATTGAAATTAAGGCTCTGAGTGCAATACCCAAGGTATGAAACTGTTTTGAAGGACCAGATTCAGACACATAAGATTTTGATGTTCCAGTACATCCTGAAGTGCAGCTGCTATTGCAGCTGAAGTTTTTTCACATGCTAGCAAATGGTATTTATCAGGGGCCTGTGAGACAAAGAACATACAAGAGTCGTATCTGCAGTTCTGCAGTGATGTGTCTAGACCACAGATAAATCTCTCTACTGCAGTAGAGATTGAATTTGTCAGTGGTATCAAACATGAGACTGTTCTCCCAGGTTGTTGCCATCACCTATCTTCAGCTTCTTTAGACAGTTAGCACACGTGCCTGTGTGCCCTCTGACTGGTGAGGTGAGGAGGCTTAGACCATCTTTTCCAGAACTTGTGCTCCTATTCCCTGTGCTGCAAAAGCAAAGGTCTAGCACAGAGAAGGGCTAAAGGCCTGAGATGGAAGATGAAGTCCTACATCTTACTCTGATGAGAATGATGTACTTTAGGTACTCTGGTCTGGAAAATGTTGGTGTGCTCTCTTTGCACTTGTGCTTGTACCATAAATATAGCACTGTAAGAGCTGTGAAGATCTGATCTGCACTGCTGTGTTGGGGGTTGATGTGTAGTCCTGGTCATCTCGGGGTGCTTCAGAAAGGACCGTGGCAAATTCATTGGAGGGTGGTTTAGTTGTTAAGTAGTTTCAGAAATGTTTCTGTTATACTTGTGTGAACTGTGCATTTATGCAGAATTTATATATTGGCCAAATCTGGGTGGGTTTTTGTGTGGATGTCCCAGATAGTTTAGCTACCTCTATTAAATTTCAAATCACTGCTCAACAAATTAGACCTTTCCAAAAAGAGTTTTGCCAGTACATTTTGACCTTAAAATCTGTTTTTCTATAGTTTTATTTCAAGAAATAGCTATGCACCTGTAGTGGAAACCTTACAGTTCTGGGCAGGTGGAAAGAGAGGTGGCAGAATGTGCATGACAAAGCTGTAGCTAGTGCTTCATTTTGGCAAAGTTACAAAATCTTGAAGATCTGTTGCTGGGAGATACTAGGCAATCTTGATGATAATATTATAAGCTCACATGTAATGCTTCAGGTATTTGTGGAAATTCTTCTCTGGAAATAATGCAAAGAAACAACTTATTGGAAGTAGTTTGTGGGTTGGTTGGGGTTTCTAAGATTGTTTTTGTAATTTTAAAAGTTGTGATGATTGTTCAAAGTAGCACAGGTTCCATTAACTTGTTTTGGTATCAGTAGCGCTAACAGCCAGGTAAAACAGTGTAGCCAACCCCACTGCTCTAGTGCCTGCCAACAGAAAAATAAAATAGACAAAAATGTGTGTTATGAAAATGAGTTCTCATTTGTACCTGTTCCCAAGTTACTACAAAGCCTGGTTCAAAACTGTGAAAAGTGTTTCTAGTGCCATTCATGGTCACTGAAGTGGTAAAAAGAATCTATGAGTGCTTAGAAATCTTTGTGGTGGTTCTGGATGTTTTTACTTCTGTTTTTTATCCTGTAGCTAAAACTTTTGTTCACAGTTGAGCAAATTTCCTATATTGAAAGCTATTTTGTGAACAAGCAATTATTTTTGGTTTAAATAAGTCAAGGAACTCCATGGCCCATGATTTAAGGGATTATATTTTCCTGGAAGAGATAAGTGGCTTTTTCATAGCATTTTCTTACTTGTTACCTAACAAGATTCGTGTACATGTTTTTAGGCAATTAATTTTCAGCAGGACTTTGTCTTACACCAAGGATTCTCCTGTGGTACTGATTTTAATATATAAAGGGAGGGATTTCCAGTGTTGGTCCGTGGCATCCAAATGGAAGACAATGGGCTTAACCTCTGGCTTTATTGTGGATTAATTAGTATGGAACACGTACTAAAATATAATCATTGCTTTGTGATACGTGAGTTGTAATGACTGAAATACTTCCTTGATTTGTCCAAGTGAAATTCTATTCTATCATAGTATTACCAGTCCTAATTTAGCAAACTTTTACAGTGTAAGAAAACCTGTGTATTGTTTTTCAGGTCTTAAAATTAAGGTTTGGGAAGGCATCCTTACACTTCATCTTGTTGAGGCCTATGTCAAAGACAAGCTTAGAGAGCAGTTGTAAAATAAAAAAGGATAAGTGAAGGAGTCTTATAAAACAGTGTCAGTAAATTATGCAAACTACTAAGAATGGAAAGGAGAAGGAATTTTGTGAAACTGAAAGAATGAGGGTAACAGAAAATTCAAAAACCCCCCCCCCCACTATTAGTGTGGCTTTAGAGGTGGCAAATTCAGCATTAAGTTGAAGACAGATGATGTAATAAATATGTAGTGATATGTTTAGTACAGTGTAGAGATTTTTGAACCATTAGAACTGATTTAACTTTTTTTAATACTGACTCTGTGTTCCAATGCATACCACTGTTAGTAAATACACTGCGTCTTTTGTAGACGGTGGACATTCACAAAGAGAAAGTTGCTAGAAGAGAAATTGGTATCTTGACTACAAACAAAAACACCTCAAGAACTCACAAAATCATTGCACCAGCTAACTTGGAGCGACCAGTTCGCTACATCAGGAAACCTATTGATTATACAATTCTAGATGATATTGGACATGGAGTGAAGGTAGGTGATATTGTTAAAAACAGCCAAATTGCAAATTCATTGTCTTTGTATATTTTCAAAATTATCTGATGCTTTTCATGGTAATATACCAGTTTCTCCTTGCCTGGACAATGTGTCTATAAACATGAGAGGAGTCCTGTCTGATTTCCAGTTGTGCCTTCCCCTTCTCTTGCCCCAGTGTTTCTAAATGTTGCAAACTCACTTAATCTCATTTCTCATTGGGACTGTGAGTCTCACCTTTTGAACTGATTCTGAATATCAACTTGTGTGATGCTGCTATTATTGTTTGGGTCAGTTGCCAGGGATACGTATATGGGGACAGAAGAGCTAATGACCACTTTTCTGCCTGAGTTAGCACCACAGAGTGTGATCCAGCTGTAATTGCCACTGGTTTACTTCGACACTTACTCAAAGGAAGGGTTTGCATGAGATGTGTTATGGACTCCCTTTTCTTCTTTTTGCCAGGGTCAGTTATACACAAACCCAGTGACATGCTTTGTTAAAGGGAGTTCTCAACAACTTCTATGCCATATGGGATTTTGGGATGGAAATATTACTGCCATGTTTAAAGCCAGCTGGTTTGCCATTTCAAGATTAGGAAAAAAGGAGTTTCAGGGCAGAGATCAGACTGAGACACACCTGGTGGCTGTTTGATGTACAGAGCAGCAGTAATATAATGTGGTTAGATACATCCTGAATATAAACACACTCTTATCAGGTGTGAGCTCATTATTAACTTGTGGTGCCAGGGAAACAACTACGGAAATGAGAACACTGACAGTATTAAAGTTCCAGGAAATGAAAGGTAAATAACACAAAGTGATGTCATTTTTACAAGGCAAACTAATGAATCTGTAAACCTGCTAAGTAGCAGTAAGGTAAGATGCTTCTTCCAGTCAAGGTACACCTGAATTTCTTTTGCTTGACATGTAACTGGATTAGGATATCTCTGTTGTCGTATTTGATTTGTCTGCTTGGATGGCCATTTAAATGGCAATAGGTTATTCAACCTAACTTTTAAAATTCAAATTCGGAGCAGTTTGATTTAAATATCTTTCCCAAGGAATTTTATTTAAGGTCTTTTCAACATCCTGTTTGTTAACAGGAAGTCTCCTTCCCCCCATTTCTTACCCAAAGAATCAACCTCTGAACAGATTTTAAAAAGGACAAACAAAAAAGCATACCAAACCTTAATAGCTACAGTTTTGACTAGGAAATTATTACCAGTTGTGTGTTAAAATCTGCTACTGATTTTGAATTTATGCAGGTCATCAGACCTCCTTCTGGATATGGATGGAGCATCTTAACGTGTAGGATTGCTGTTGCTAATATTTTAATCATCACTTTTTGTTTTAGGGAGATAATTTTAGAACTCATTAAAGAATAGTTTTTAATTGCTCTGCAGCACAATCTTATTTAGCACTGGCTCTCAATCATTATAATTGGTATCCCACTTACCTCAATGTTGCAGTCATACTAAGATGCAATGAATTACGTTCTTCTGAAAGAACATAGTTCATCGGATGGATGATGACTTGAGTGTGTTTTACATCCATTTGTTATGCTTGTGATAGACTTAAATTACTTTTACCATGCACTATGTTTGTCTGGAAAAGAAGCGTTTTGTCCTTGTGAAACAATAATCAAAGAACTTGAAGTCATGCTATCCTTAAGACAGTAAATGTGTTCCAATCAGGTTAATCCTGTGTTTAGGACAGAAGAAATAACAGCTTTCTTGCTGATGGGGGAAAAGGTGGCCAGTTGTGCTTATGAACCTGTTTTTGTTCTGCTTGAGTAACTACAGATTAGTTTATCAGATCTCTGGCTGTAGAACAGAGAGAAAAAAAGATAGGTAGAAGCTTTAAATTTGCCTATTTATAGCTCTTTATTGTTTGAGTTGTGATACTTTCCCCTTCAAGTGAGCATTCAGGAGTTGCTGCATAAAAAGCGTTACACTTAGCATCAGGATTCCTCAGTCTGCGTTCTTTGTCCTTTTTCTGCTGAAGGGATTCTGCTCCAGTACTTGGACCCAGAATAATGTATTTTCAGGACGGGCATAGTGCTGATGGCAGCAGACATTTGTTGCAGCCCCTGAGAAAAATGGCAAGCCTGGACAGAGTAATATAGGAATGAAAAGGAGAATTCTTGGCCGAGAAATTCAGTATACCATACTGAGAGAAGTGGAATATTAAGAGGCCCTCAAGCATCTTATTCCTTCCATTCAGAAATTTGAAGCATAGTAGAGACAATGTTCAGGAAGTGTTGCTCTGCAGAATGGTTCCTAAATAGATGTGAGAGAATTCAAGTGCCTCTGTATCATTCCAGCAGTCCCTCCTCATCTTCCCTCCCTGAAGCTACAATGCTGCAAAAACCTAAAGAATCTTTTGTGTGAAAGAGGCTTGCTTTCAATTTTTTTCAAATGTTTCCTAAGTTACAAAGTCTTCCAACCTATTGTTCCTGCCAAAGAGTTCTTCAGTCAAGGGAAAAAATAAGTGCTCCCTTCAGAGAGGTGTTTATTAAGGCATTGTAGTTACCAAGCAGTGTTGCTGAGGTCTCTGCAGATGGACTTTTCCTTGTAACTGACCACAGTGCCCAGTACAGGGGGTCCTGGTTTTCCAGTGTAGCTGTACAAGGCAGAGCCCATATTGGTTAATTGATCCACAGAACTTTAAATTCAAAGACAGATTTTCTAGTAAATCAGATTATGCTTTTTTAGTAGAGCAGGGTCACTTCTAAATTGTTGGAACAAATCAGTCACTCTGGATGCTCTACTATTTATGAAAATATTTAAATAATTATTTATTTGGATATTTAAATATTTACCTGAATTTTTACTGCTCAGTGCTGCAGACAGTGTAACAAATTTAATGATACAGTTAGAGGAATTGAACTAAAAGCAGATAATTCAAAGACACGGACAAGTAATTTTAAAATAAATTGTTATGGAGAAAGATGTATGATATTGTGCCAGTAAGACACAAAACTTGGGGTCAAAAAGCTGGCACTTAGGTCTTAAAGTAAGATTTTGCTGTTGATTAATGTCTTAATTTATAGTTTAGGAAACGTGGATATGTGGTACAGTATCCATAAAGAGTGCTGTACTTCTTACAAGACATAATGATTTGCTCTTGATCTTTGTTGAAGAGAGATCTCATGGCACCAAGTTAACTAACAGCATTCTCTAGAAAAGAACATACATTAGCGTAATATGTTAAAGCTTCCATTTCAGCTACTTATAAATGTGCTAATGCATGTAAACAATTTAAATTAGCTCAGGCTCATTGATAAGGCTAGTCTTTGACAGCTCAAATAAATTAATCTCTGAAGTTAATCCATCTAGACCTCGTGATACATTTTGAAAGAAGCTGCCTTTTTTTTAGCACTGTAAGAGCTTGAGTAAACAGTGTACAAGCATTTAAATGTTGATTTAAAGTAATAATTTAAAGGCTTTGTTGTCAATGTATATTAAAAGTTTCACCTTGAAGATCTTTTGTTCATGACATTCTGCTTTAACCACTCTTTCTATGATCTACTGATACATTATTTTGTTAATGCTGAATGCTTAACTTTTTTCTTTCTTTTTCCTTTCTCTTCATATCCTGAAGTTCCAACTAACCTTTCAATGCTTTTTTTCCTTACCTCTTTTATTTGCTCCATTTATGCATTAAGTGGTTGCTTAGATTTAAGGTAAGAAACCCCAGGGCTGGATTTCCATTCTTCTTCTGAGATTATTACACACGGGGAGATGATTGACATCAGTGCTACTGACTGTTTAAAACAACACCCGCTCTCCCTTCTGTGTCACAGAACTACTGTTGAGTAACTCATTGTGGATAAGCATTTTGTGATATAAATTGATGTGCATATGAAAGGAGGTTAACACAGCTAATTTTAAAAGCTTTGTGGTAAAATATTAGCTGCCCTCAGCATATCTAGCAGATCATGTATGAGGGAGGGATATTGTGCTAGCCTTGTGTCAACCAAAGTATACATGGACTAGATAGCAGCTGAATATGAGCCTCCCCCTGTGTAATATTCTTTTTATCCTATATACGGTGTAAGTTATGGTTTGATTTGGATTAATGCTTCAGTGTGAGATTGCTCAGATAATGGGCTCCAAAGGTGTGTAACAAATTCAAATCTGTATATTATTTTTTAAAGTTGCAGTATTCTTAATTTTTTCAGGCACTGATAGCAGTGCTTAAATACTCAGAGGGACTCATCTGTGGAAACTTCCAGAAATGTCATAATTGTGTGAACTTAGCAACTTAGTAACTGTTAAACAACAATGCAAGTGATTTATTTAGTTGAATATTAAAAGAATAGTGCATCAAAGAACTCAGGCTCAAGTATGTCAAATTCTTTAAATGTTAGCAGTCTTAGTGGCTGCAGAAGCAGCAATAAAAAGGATCAAATCAATTAGCAAGCAGTTAAATTAAGTTACATGATATTATGGTGATGTTCATAGTACATTAATTAATAGCTAGGTTATAACCTTTGAGTGTGATGATCTCCTCCTGAAGTGCAACTGGTTTGGTGAAAGAGGGTCTGGAAGTTTTTTAGTAGTGGTTGCCACTGTTGTAATGAGGGAACTGTATTACATAACATAGAATGCCAATATATAGAATGAGTATATTAATTAAAGGAAGCTTCAAGTTGACATGAAATATTTTTAAGTATTTTCTATGCTTGGAAAAAGCTAAAAGAAAATCCTGCAAATTCCTGAGATTGCCTGTAAAACCAAGTATTTCTGTAGATATCTCCATGATGTCCCTGTGAAATTGGACAGATGGTACTTTTAGTCAGGCATTTAAGTGTATGTAGCATCTCTGATAACAGTGGAAAACTTTTAATTTATGAGAGAATTCTCACACGTAATTTGAAATTTATTTTTACAAAGGTGTGTGAGGTGTACAGTATTTCAACTCACTTAGTGTTTACATGCTTAATTTGAGAATGGCAAAATAGGTCTCCTCCCTGGTTTTTTATTGCCTTTTTACATAAAATGGGTACTTTTGATGCTGAATATGTCTTATTCTGGACACACTTAATATTGGATGATGGCTTTCTCAGTATTCTTAAAAAAATTTGCAAACTCTATTTTCTTTGTTGCTCTCTGCAGTTGCAGTTTATGAACAAGTAATGACTATCCTAAGAAGTTTTAAAATTGTAATTATATATTATATGTGAACGGATATATCTGTGCATTATCTGCAGTGGCAATAAGAGTTTCTACTGCTTTTCAGAGTAAATATTTTTCCTGTTTATAGGTTTGGAATGAAAACATTTTTTGTTATAACACCATTTCTTTATTTACTAGAGTGAACTCAACTAGAAATTTGATTTGACGAATCAAACATTGTCAGTCAACTCCTCAGTGGTAAAACATGAGGGTTTAAAAGAGAAAAGGCAAAAAGCAGCACAGCATCTCTCAGTAGATCCAAGTTATTCTTTGTCTCACTCTAGTCACTGTGCATCAGGCTGAAAGAAGACTGATAAGTGGTTAGTAACCCCAGTTCTGTGTGAATGGCTATTTTGCTTCACTTAAAAGCGATTGGCTATAAAGTGTTTAGCCTGCATTTCTTTTTTGTGACTGCAAAAACCCCTTAGCCTTACCTAACAGCTATAATATTAAACTGACTTACTGTAGTATTGGATTTGTGTCTGAGTAACTTAAATTTTAAACAGATTTTGAAGAAAATTTCAGTTACAAGCCAAGGAAAATCAATTGAAAATGACATTGATTAAGCCTTTTTGCATTCATCAGATTTGTTTCTTCAATTCACTTTACATGGGGGGATTTGGTAAAAAAAGTAAGCTCACTTGCAGAAGCTTCTACTTGTGGTCATTTACCAAAACAGGGCTGAAATTTATACATTTCACTTCCATATAAACTGGTTAATGAGCTGACAAGCAAATGGTTTGATTAGACATACACAGTAACTATTTGAGTGGCTGAGCACAGCCTGAAAAGAAACTCACTTTGAGGTAGCAGATGATGGGCCAAAAATCTATTAATCATCTCTGTAGCGTTAACAAGATGAAGCAAGGCATGGAAAGGAAGTTTTCATTCAGCCTTCAGTTGTTTTTTCCTGTAATTGGATGTGAAATTGCTCAAGAAGGTTGAGGAACTGCGTGAAGTTTCTGAATGTAATCCGTGAAACATCGCTGATGGGACGCTTTTTCTTACTAGGTTTCGGGCAAAAAACTATTCTTTTGACATCCTGGAAGTTCTAGGAAATACAGTGTGAAAGTAAAGCACCACTTTAAAATTTCTGGCTGTGTCCAGCTTTAGAAGTAGCTCCTCCTGAGGTTTGATTGTGTTGAATATCTGGTGTTTGGTATTTTGGGGGAGAAAAAACAACCAACTAACCAAAACCACCCCAAACTCCCAAAAAGCCCACCTTGCTTGCTTTCTTGCAGGTAAGTGCCTCATGTCTGTATAAGTACAGAACATTGATGCAGATAGTTCTTGCAATGTCTTGACCAGCTCTCCTATCTGACCAACTATGTATTTCTGCACTTCCTGTTCAATGATTTTTTTATTTCTTTTTTGGCTTGTGAAAATATTCACAAGAATTGAATTGAATGAACAGCAGAATTTATCAGTTTTAGCCAATTTATCTCAGCACAAATTCCCTAGACTTGGGGAGTCCTAAAGAAACTCGGTATGTTAGATACTGATAAAAATGTAACTATGAAGGAAACTCGGTCATATGTAGGACCATAAGATGGTGTTTTAATCACTGGAATCTATGAAAAAATAGTTGCCAAAACCAGAAATTGGCCAATAAGTCTTAATTATGAAAAAAATTAAACTTAAGAGGATAGTTTTTTCTGCTCTAGTCACTGTCATATTGTGTCTTGAAGTCATCAGATGATACCTTTCTAAAACTGTAGCTCAGTACTAGAAAATATTGGATGAAATACGATTGTACCCTTTTGAAACAGAATGGTCCATAGGGATCCATTTCTTTACAGTTCATTTTACAGCTGTTACTGTGGGGCTGGATCCCAGAGTGTTTTCTAGGATGTCTTACTTATCAAGGATCTGCTTTTTAAGTAGTTTCTGTGGTTTCTTCCTCAGCAAAACTTCCAATTCCAGCTCCATTGCTGACAAAGTTACAGCTTTGGTAGAAAATACTTTCCTGTGGTGCATTTGCTTGCTAATTCTGTAAAAAGCTTCTGCAAGGTATCAAGTAAAAAAAAAAAATAACCAAGATCTCACTAGAACTGTTTGGTGTTCCACAACTTATCTTGGTAATGTTTTTTACTTTTTATTTTTTTTTTTCTGTGAAAGAGGAAAAGAAAATTTATTTGAAAAATCCCTGCATACATTCAGCACAGACCCTGTGCCCTACTTGTCTGTTTACAGGGTTGTCTTCCTCCTTTTACACCAGTCAGCTGTGTTTTTTTCCTGAGCTTTGTGCCCAAGTCATTACTGCCTCTCTTATTTTTTTCCTGTTCTAAACACAGTGGTTGGCTGGTTAACTGTGCAGTTGTGAGGAAAGGCAGAGACAGATACTCCTTTGTTTTTCTGGTTGCAGGCTCTCTTTTGCTATGCATTTTCTTAAAACGATTTGCAAGATTTAAACTAGAAATCAGCCTCAGCCCTGGGGGGGTCCTGCAGTCAAAAAAACCCCACCATCAGACAGATGCATTCCTCTGCTTTCACCCTCTCATTAAATCAGCTGCATCTGGCTAGTTCCAGCTGTGCAGAACCAGGAGAAATGATGTCTGAAACAGTGCAACTTCTCGCAAATACCAGCTTACTCCAGAAAAAGGAATTTTTTAACTTGACAGTGAATGCAAATGTGACCTTGAGTTCTGGTGGTTGCTTCAGATTTTAGATCTTTGTAAGATGAATGTGTGTGGGTGAGGATTTGTGTATTTACAAACTGTATTTACAACCATATGTGCAAAATAGAAAAGGCAATAAAGTAAAGTTTGGAAGAGAGGGGACATTCCTTCTGCCCCAAGTAGAAATCATTATAGAAGGAGACAGCTGTTTATATTACACCATTTTAATCTCAGTTGTAGTTGGTGCAATTTTCATTTTTTTTAGCATCTTGCATGATTTTATTTCCAAGGATCTGTCCATTTTGATCAGAATTGTTGAAATAATTGTATATTTTTAATTTTTCTTCTGTGATTATTTGGCAGTAAGTCAAAGGGAAGTTACTTGCACAGGGTTGTTTAACTTAGAGTAGCTGATCTTAAAGCCATCGGTCCTGTCAGATTTGAAGACAGCCCTGTGAATTTTAATTATTTGCTCTCTGGACATTTCAATTTCAATGTTGAAAAGTAATTTCCAAGACCCTGAAACTAAACCTATTGTCAATGAATTCTCTAATCTTCCAGGTTAGATTTTTTAAAGGATGGCTTCTTTTTGCTAAGTTCCTGGGCTAAAAAGGGATAATTTTTTGCTTGGCCACATTTTCTAAAGCTTTCTTCCCATTCTTGTCAAGGATCTCTGTAGTGTTAATGAAAATACCAAGCAGTCCCTGGAGTTCTGTGTTAGTGAGGCGAGTGCTGCCTCCACTTCTGGCTGTACCCAGTGTGATGTTCCAGCATCCTCCGCCTCAGTCGTCCTGCCTTTTCATGTAGCTGTAGCCTTGGGGATGGCTAGAAATTCATTGTTGTTCTTGCAGTCATGATATATAAAATAATAACATTATTTGTATCAAATATATGGGATTTTATATTAGTTGTAAAGTGATAGCCAGTGGTTACATCATCTTATGAGAAACAATAGTGTAGCCAGTTAAAACCCCTAAATGGACTATTCAGGGGCACACAGATTGGTCTGTCATCTAAACACATCCAAAAGCAGAGGCTGAGTGGGCTGTTTGAAAAACAGCAAGGGACAATTCAGTAAACATTTAATTAAGGTGGATTTTGTTTGTTTGTGTGTTTGTTTTTTTTAAAAACTCAAATAGGTGGGTGGGTGAAACAGGCATGTTTAATGGAAGAGGAAATACAGGGGGTGCTGCAACTTTAAAAAAAAAATCAGATTTTGCTATTTCTTAAATGTTCCGTGTATAGAATAAAATGTATTTCATTTTACACTTCCCCTTTTCCCTTCAAGTAGTTGTAGTTCAGTGCTTACCTCATCCCTCACTTAAATTAACTTTAGATTTCTTGTTGCTTAGAGTTGGCTTAAAGGACTTTATAATGCTGTGCGAAATAATTTTGTCTTAAATTGACTTTGCAGAGTACTCTTGCACAACTAAATCCAAATGCTTGTTTTTGAATCTGAAAAAACTACCCTTTCCAATGCTTAGGTTTGCTTTTCCTCCCTGCAGATTGAAAATGTGATAGCACTGGGATTACTTAGAGCCAGAGAATCAAGTTTCAGTGGATTAGAATACTGAATGTATTACTCTTTATGTTGTTGTCAATATTTATCAATTCACAAATCTAAACACTGCCAGGGTTTTAAGTGAGTTGTTAGAGTCAAATTGTGAAGGAATAATTTGCCTTCGATAATGTTGGCAAATACTCTTGAGTGCCTTGATCACTGTTTCATTTTTCTATGGGAGGTGGAGGCAGTAGCCAGGACCTATGTTTTAGAAAGAAGAAACTCTGTGAGATAGAGCATGGCAGAAAGAAGAGAGAGGGATGTAAGCACACTTATTTAGGTTTGCTGAGTGTCTCTGTGCCTAAGCAGTAGCTCAGGCAGTCATAAATCTGAGCTGTTTTGTAAGCAGACTGTGTACTGATTCCTGTAAGGATGTGTGCATTGAGGGAATTTTGCTTGGCTGGCAGACTACAGAGAAGCAAAATGCACATGGGTAACAATTGTTTACAATTCCTAGATTAGTCAATCAGTCAGGAATGCAAATGAGTTTTTGAAAGAAGTTAGAGTAAATTATTTTATTGCAGTTATATCACATCACTGCTAAATGTTTTTCTACCTGTCCATTTATTTATAAACTCTCAGAGATGAAATTGGTACAGATTTAATGGGGGGGGGGGGAAAAACCACATTTGTACTTTTCTCAGAACAGCCTTCTCTGTATGTTTACTAATGTAACTAATATTTAAAGTAAATATCTTGAAAAGATTTTATAAGCTGTGAAAACATTAAAACAATGGGTAATATTTATAGAGTACTTTGACTTCTCCATATCTGTATAAATTACATTAGATTGTGGCCTACTTAGATAAGCCTTAGTATTTTTAAATAGTGTTCAAAAATATTTTTGAAAATTTACCATTCAGTAGTGAATAACTGCCATGTGAAATAACTGCCTTTTTCTCAAATAATGACTGGGAGGTTCAGCCAAGTTAGGTACAGTGTCTGTATTATCAGAGATTTAATATTTATGTGATAACCTGAAGGCAAATTCACTTTTTTGTACAATTTCTAAAAACTATGTAATAAAGAGTCCTTTGAGCTCAACTCTTGACTTCTAGCAGAGTGGAAATTGCATATAAAACGCATGGCCTCTCAATTTTTTTGTTTGTTTCAACCTTCCCCTACTTAGAGTTAATTGCTAAAGGCATCTCAGTGTCTCTCCCCTCGACCCTGAGCTCAGTGAAGGCCGTTTTTCTCCCCGTTCTTTCATGCAGGTCAGCACCCAGAACATGAAGATGGGTGGGCTGCCTCGCACAACACCACCCACCCAGAAGCCACCAAGTCCACCAATGTCAGGAAAAGGAACTATTGGGTAAGTGCAGTTACTGAGTGGGTGAAAAGAAGGGAAAAGAGGGAAGATGCTTTCTTTTTCTGTAGTGGGAGAGGTTTCATGGTTTTATTTTAACCATTCACAGAGGCCAAGAGATGTTATCCGCATCCTCTTACACCGATCACGTGTTTGTATGTTAGTGTGCTGCTGCCTGAAGACAGCGGGCATCATGAGCCTTTCCCAACAGGAACCTTTTTCTCAGTGCTGAACACTTAACAATTACATACTTCAGAGTAAAATGTCATTAGCTGTGGCTTTTGCAGGTGGTGCTAAACAACTGAAAAATGAGTACATGGCACTGTTCATTAATTATTTGTGCTGTGCTTGCTTGTTGAAAGTACTTTACAGTAAAGTTTATGAACCTGACCTTAGTTTTTGACCGTAGGAAAATGTGTTCTAAGTGGGATGAGTGCCGTTTGCTGGTGTGTGATGAAGAACACCCTTAGTTGTTTTTTTTCCCCCTTGTCCTACGAAATAAGTACTGTAAAATTATAGAAAAAGCCCATTTTTTAAGCTAACGTTCCAATTAGTATGTAACTGTCTTTGAAGGAGTGAGCAGTCTCTGGGTTTGTGTGCGTTACCCTAACTGGCTGTGACGTGTGCTTGTGCTGTGCAGGCGGCACTCCCCGTACCGCACGCTGGAGCCGGTGCGGCCCCCGGTGGTGCCCAACGATTACGTGCCGAGCCCGACGCGCACCATGGCCCCGGCCCAGCAGAGCCCCGTCAGAACCGCCTCGGTCAACCAGCGCAACCGCACCTACAGGTACCGCACCTAGAGCAGCACCGCACCTGCAGGGCCACCGCAGGGGTGGAAACTGCTGTGCTCAACAGCAAATCCACCTGCCTCTGCTGGGAAGCTCCCTCCTTCATCCTGTGGACTGGGAATCTCCTTTGCATGATGAGAATGAGCTCTAAAAAAGCCAGAATAGGGAATTGTGTTAAAATTATTCACTTAATCCACTGTTCACCTCAGTTTTAGTGCTGTCACTTAGAGTACTTAATGAATTACTAAGATTGTGAAGTCTTTCAAGGAGGTGTAGATCATGATACTATGTTACTGAACGATTGCCAGACTGGGGGAAGACCTTTTACGCAACTTGCCTTCTTCATGTTGAAAGGCTCTTAGATACTTGACATTTTTTGAACAGTCTTTGCTGTTTAATAGCTTGATTTATTTATTTTTATTGCTGTTGAATAGCTGAAATTGTAGCATAGTGTTTTGGGGATATTGATGACTTCAAACAGAATAAAGCTAAACTGCATTACCAGAGGCTCTGCAGCAGACTAGCTTTTTCTCTAGGATAATTAGTTTCATGATGTGATAGATCTAAATACTTCCCTTGAAATCTTTTTAAACATAGTAAGCACTTGAAGGTGAGTAAACAAGTGGACTTAGAAGAAATCTGAATTTTACTGTCTTAAAACTTTTAGGCTTTTGTTGTCTCCTATGAAAGCATACAAATCACAGTCTAAGCATTCTTAAGTTTTAAAGTTAAGGAAAAATTTGTGTATTTGCTCTGTAGGAGCTTAACAACCCTGGAATGATGTGCTTTGAACAAGGTTCTGGAAGTGTTTAATTTTTGGGCAAGTTCACTAAGGCTAACTTACTGCAAAAAAAGCCTCTTGTGTTGCAGTCGAAGTGGAGAGTCTCAGGAAAGGCCAGCTTTGTATAGATTTATATTGTTTCTTTTCTCTTGTTCCCTGTTACTTCTCTGATTTTGTAAGATGCTCTGTGAGGGATCCTGTGTTTCAGCATGAACAGCAGCATATTCATACCCTGCTTGCTTTGGTTTCTTACAGCAGCAGTGGCAGTAGTGGAGGAAGCCACCCAAGTAGTCGGAGTAGCAGTCGAGAGAACAGTGGAAGTGGAAGTGTAGGTGTTCCCATTGCTGTTCCCACACCATCTCCTCCTAGTGTCTATCCAGGTAAATGGAAACTTCTTGTTCCTCTTTCTGCCTCATTGTTAACCTTGGTCTTTTGCAGTTTCCTAAAATCCAAGGGAAGCCCGGAGTTCATTGCTATTGCTAATACGAGTTTGAATCAAGTAGTATCTTCTCTGAGAGTGTCTGATGTACTGTAATATTTCTTGTATGTATTAATTTGTTTATCAGAATTTTTTGCCTGGCTGCCTGCATGTGACAAGGTAGGATACAGCACCTTTTTCAGTGGGCTGAGGGACACTTCTCCCTTGTCCTTTTAAGCAATTAAATGTTTTTTCATTGGCTGTTTATGCAGATACATAGAAGCATGTCTACAAAATTAGAATGAGAGGCAGGCACAGAGTTTATCTTGAGTACATCAATGCAAGCCTGAATTGTCATAAAGAGATACTTGCTCTATGTAATGGCCCCAGACTTTCCAGAAGTAGGAAGTGTTATTAGTACTTTTTTTTTCCTTTGCTCAGCCTTTTCAGTGAAGAAGAGCCTGTAGTTGGCTTGCAGCAAAATACATGATGCGTCTGAAACAAAGAGCTGGAAATTTTTCTGTTTCCTCTTTATATTTTCTAATTCATACAGAAGCCAAAGACAGCCATGCTAGAGATTGGAGCATAAATAACACAATGCAAAGACATCTTTCAGAAGTTATGGCTTTCACTGAAAAGTTTTGGGTTGTGTTCCCTTCAGACCTGGAAAGAAGTGGATTTGCTTGACCCTCATTTACCATCTACACAGGAATGAGCCTTTCTTTAACAGCTCCATTGTTTTCTCATCTTGTGCATTCTGAAATACTGTGCAGCTAATAAATAGCTAACACTGAATAGTCAGAGGCTTTCTCTAATCCTTGCTAACATATCTCCTTATTAACTCCACCTCTTCCTCCTCTCTTCACTTAGCCCCTGCTGGCTCAGCTGGCACTTCTCCCCTTCCTGCTACCTCTGCTCCTGCCCCCACTCCTCCTGCTCCTCCTGCCCCTTCCTCCGCTGCCCCAGATGCTGCTGCTGCTGCTGCAGGAGCTCAGCCCCTTGCTGATGGCTTCACCTCTCCAACTCCCCCTGCTGTTTCTTCCACACCCTCTGCAGGTGAGTCTCTGCTCCAGCTGCTGGACAGATGAACCCAGATGTGATCATGATCCAAGGCTTTGCAAAGTTACTTCAGCAGCAGTGATTCATAATTTAAAAAGAAGTTTAATTATAACTGGAAAATATCTGCTAATACCCAACTATAAGGTCATGGTGACAGTAGACAATTCAAGGTGTGACCTAACCTTTACTACACCATGTGGTCATGGACCTGCTTTGGTGTCAGATGGGTGTTTGATTCTGCACCAGAATGCTGATTCTTTATTACTCAGTCTTTATCTTGTGTGCATTTTCCTTCTGGGTAGTGTAAAATCAATTGTATTTGTTACATTTTATTGATTTTATTAACAACAATCATTTAATTTTATAATTTTTATATTTTTATGATTTGCTAAATCATAATTTTATTTCTGTTTGGATACTGAGAACCTCACAGAATAATTATGTTTGGCAGGAACCAGCACTGATAGTTCTGAATCTAATTATTAGTCTCTTTAAATGCAATTAAAGAAAAAGTGTATCTAGCAAAGTATAATTTATGCAACTGGTTTCTTCAGTGCTGTTAAATGACAATCTCCCTTTATTGAACTGGTGAAAAGGGTGGGGTTTTTGTGTCCAGTATTAGGTAAAATACAAGCTTTTATTATGCGGACTATTATTAAAGCATTTTGTTCTCATATGTGGTACTTAGGGTGTATATTGCAACTTCCTGTTTTAATGCTACACTTTCCATTTTCTCATGTGCTGAAGTTGCAGAGTGTAGCATTTACCAATCATAACCTGTATCACCTTTTGATGAGGAGATTGCAGTGTAAAGATCTCCTTCAGACAGCCAAATTCATGTGTAGCTACCAGCATTCTTTGCTACTTTACATTATGGTGGGAAGGCTGCTTCCAGGGGTGGGAGTTGGTTTGTGTGTTTATTAGTGTTCATCGCTTAAAAATAACACCAGGTTCCAGAGGCATTCTTGAAATTGTATGTAGTTTAAAGATCCGTGGCTCATACAAAATTAGAAGATATTTACACTAGAATCCTTAAGTGGAACCAGAAGTTTCTTAAATGTGATGAATTTTGATGTCAGAAGATGATCCTGACTAAACTACTTCCATGGGGATGAGCTGTGGCATATAGTGCCTCAGTTTTCCATTTTTGATGCACTGTCAGTATCCCAGTTCTTAAGCCATGTAGTTTCTATATTTTTAACCAGTCAAAAGCAAGCGGAGATTAGTATTTTAATGACTGTAAATTCACATTCACAGTTTCATAAGAGAAATTTCGCATTACTTACTATTTTTAAGATTTTTGTTTCCCTGTTTTGTTAGTGAGATTGCTTGTATGGCTTCTCTGGAATAAAGTATTTGAAGAGACTGGATAGGTCACCACTTATGAAGTCATAGCTTTTGGTCCTTAAAAACCTCAGCCCTTTCTCCTCCCTTCTCTCCAGTCACCACCAATTTCTGCAAATACATTAAGTATAAGAGAGCGAGAGAGAGACACACATTGGAAAGACATCAGGAAAAATGGGAAAAAGCCTTTATAGAATGGATTCTTTCTTGGCTGTTTCTTATTTGTAAAAAGTGCATTTTTTTATATGGTACACTACGTTATTGGTACAAAGCAGAAGGAATGTGACTCTGCATTTGCTCTTACAAGCAAGTAACAGAGCAAGCAACTTGTATTTTTATTTACTGACCTAATACACAGTTGTGCAAAGCAAGTGAGACATAATGAAGAACAATGCAGGTTTTTTTAGATTTATACATTCTTTTGTTCTGTTTCTCTATTTATTTCTCTCCTCAACCACAGTGACCATCCCTTCTTCCCTTGTTTTCTTGCAAACTCTCAAATTTGTTTCTAGGACAAATGGTGGAGGCAGAATAGTTTATAGGGTGTAATAACTCATCTAGGAATAATAAATCCAGCTCACTGTTACATACAGTATGAAATCTAGATAATTTTATGTGAGCACAGAAGATACCTTGCTTCATTTATTGCTTGCTGGGATTCACATTCCATGTCTTCAGTACAGGAAGTAATGAAAATACAGAGCAAGTGTTTGAGGAATTGTTTTGAGAGCTCCCTTGGAGAGGGTCTTTTAGTTGGACTTCATTTATTCCATCCTTCAAGCAGTTTTTAACATTCTCCCCAGATGATTCTCTGAGTATCTTCTAAATGGCACTAAGATAGGTAATATCTGTGTTTCTCAGTTACAGAAGGTAACAGCTTTGAATCCTGGAAATTGCCTGCAGTTATTTTTTACTTGTATTTTCCTTCACTGCAGAACTGTGGAGTTTTTTGCAGGCTTAGAAATAAGTAAATTCACAAGAATTTATTGTAATACATTATTTAAAATAGATAACCAGATATTACTTTCTTCAATTTTGAAGATTCATAGCTTAAACACCTTTGTATTTTCCTACTGGCTTTTGTAGGCAGTGCTGAGTGCAGGCAGTTGGGACAGTTATGTTTTCCTTTGCTCTTGAGACATTCAGTGTCCTGCCAGTCTGGCAGCCGAAGTGGCTGACTCCTCCTAGGATGCAGAGTGTCTTAAAAACAAAGAGCCAGAAACCTTTCTGAACCTTAGAAATTGAGTGCCAGTAGAGAGAAGGCAGGCATCATTCTTCTCTTTGCTGATGCACTTCTCTCTCTACCCTAGGTCACCCAGTTCAGTTCTACAGCATGAACAGGCCTGCAGCTCGGCACACGCCCCCGACCATCGGGGGGTCTTTGCCGTATCGGCGGCCTCCTTCTATCACATCCCAGACGAGCCTTCAGAACCAGATGAACGGGGGCCCCTTCTACAACCAGAACCCAGGTAAGAAGGCTTGGCTGCTCCACTGTAATCAGTGGTGAACACAGTGACCTTCAGCTCTCTGAAATTTTATGTTCTGTCTCCATTGCAGCTCTTGCATTTTCAGAATATTGCTGTGCCAAAGCTGCAGTGCAAGTGCAGAGTGTTCAGCTTCCATTATGGCAAACATCTTAAAAAATGCTGTCTTTGTTGCCAAATAATTTACATTTGATGTCACAGTCTCTATCAGACAAACTTTAGTCCTTGACTACACCATGTGTCATGGACCTGCTTTGGTGTCGGATGGATGTTTGATTTTGCACCAGAATGCTGATTCTTCATGAATCAGTCTTTTATCTTGTGTGCTTTTTCCTTCTGGGTAATGTACAGTTCAAACAGTTGCACTTGTTACACTGGGATAAGCATTAGATGCCTTGGGGACACCAGTGGTGTTTGGGTGCGAGGGAGCTGTGTCATCTGCTAAGCCCACAAGTGATATTATTTTATGGGTGATCTGCCTTACAAAGCAAGAGGAGACTTACCAGGGAGTGAGCATTCTGTGTGTCAGCATAACACAGTAGCCTTTTACCTAAGGAGTCCTCCTTCCTGTGCTTCTGATGGGACAGGAGAGGGGTTTTATACCAGACTAGGGAAGAAATTTTCTTTTGACAAAGCTACAGAAAGATGCAGGGAACACGCTTCTTGTCAGGAAATGCCCTAATACTGGCAAGATTGAATGTTGAGTTGCAATACTAGAGTATGTTGGTGTTTTGTGGTGGTGGGACTTGAAGGGGGGTGTGTGTTGCTTGGTTGCTTTTGGCGTTTTTTGTTTGGTTGGTTTATTTTGTTTGTTTTTTAAAAATTGAGCACTGAACTTGGAATTAGGCCAAATCCTGCATTTAAGGGATTTGATCAAGTTTGGCTGTTACTGTTTGTGAGCTACCCTGCAGGGTGAGGGTTGTGCTGAGCTTGAGATGGAAGTGAACGGTCCTTCCAGGCACAGGGAAGTGGAGGAGCTTGTAGGGCTGAATTGTAGCCCAGTTGCCTGAAATAGGTCATATTTCTAAGCACATTATGTGGATATTGAAGGCTGAAGGGGGGAATAGGCAAGAAGGTTTATAGCAACAAAAGAAACCTTTCAGGATTACAATAAAGCAATTTTTGCAATAAAGACGATTTTCAGTATATCCAGAGAGTTTTTGATGACTGCTATGCATTTTTTTGCTTTAGCAAAGGGATAATTCTCTGCAAGCTGCCATTGCATTGTTAATATGTAATCATAGAAGATGCCAAATAGACTTAAAATAAATTGCATAACCACAGTTCAGTCTGTGTATCCAGAAGGAAGGTAATGATTATGGTGATTAGTCATTTGAACTGTAAATCACAAACAAAATACTTCAGTTATACTGGCATATCTGAGACAATATAAATAAGCAGTTGTAGTAAGAGACTTTTTTGATATACCAGCAGAATACAAAATTTATTAGCTTGGCAGTTACACTAAACCAAGGGTTCTTTTGAGCTCACCTTGAAAGGAGAGGATGCTCAAGCATGCATAATTGATGAAAGCCTTAAGAACAGAGGCACTGATGTGTCTGGAAGGAGCAGGTTTCATAGTGACAGGACAGAGACCATGTTTTTTTCCCAGCATTCCTGAAGAGAGGCAGAAAACAAGAGGAGAAAGAGAGACCTTACAAGAGGCAGAGGAGGGTGCCAGCGATGCCTTCTTGTTGTTTGTAGGCTGTTTGGCAATAACACGGTACTGTTATTTCCATTGCCATTTAAAAAAAAAAAATTAAAAAATGTTAGTTTATTCACTTGACAGGAGGATGAAAGGTACTTGCATTGCCCTGTTCTGCTAAATGCCACTTGAAGACAATACAATTTTTCTGCTTCATGACAAGACCTTTTTAACAACTGAAAAGAAAGTATTAAGAAATGCAGACTCTAAATGATCTCAGCATATGTCTGTCCTAAAGCCACTCTTGCTAGCCAAGTTGCTTTAACCTTGCAACTTTGGATATCATTATCTAAGCAATGTATTGCTTATTAGCCTCAGCACAGGCTAAAATCCATGTGGGAGAATCTGGGCAACTATTGAGATGGTGGCTGCACCCCACCCCATTTGTACAGCTGAATTCTTACCAGTCTGAAGCAGCCTAGTAGAAGATGCTCGATTTCTAAATTAATTTACAGCAACTGTGTATTAAAAATATCAATATGGAAGGAAGATGGGAGAGAGCATTTAAGATGATGTTTCTTTACCTCCAAAAGATCTTTTGATGCATTTAATAAAAAAAATAATTAATAATAAAATGTTTACTGTATTGCCTCTTAAATGTCAAAACTAGAGTCATACAGCATATAGAGACAATATTATGATGGTCCCTGCATAGTGCAAAGACTGAAGCACAGACTGAGGGGTTAAGATACACAAGGAATGATGTCAGCTAGTGTTAGCATCACCATTGCGATTAAACTACACAACCCAAACTGAACCTGGGAGTTTTTTGTATTTGCTTGGCGTGCTTGTCTAGAGTGATTTATTTTTCTCCATGGAAGCCTTGTTATTTCAAAGAAATATATATAGCTCATGAACAAAGTACACTGAAGAGACCAAGGAAACTGCAGCTACTCTCCTATGATAAATATGGATTGTATGAGTCCATATGATGTTGAATTGAGGAATCATTTGAAATGAAACACTTCTATAGCATATATAATTGAAAAAGCAGGGACAAGGATGCTAAATTGATGAATATTACTGCTTTTCAGTAGGACTTGAAATTTGAGTTCCCTTTTTCTCCTTTGAAAAAATGCAAGACCAAATCTTTTCACAGCAATCATGGTTACACTTAAAGGAATAATTACTCTGAGGTCATGTCATTTGAGTCAAAGAATCTGAAATCAGAAATGTATTTCAGCTTTTTCTCAAGAGATATTGTTTAAATGGTGAGATAGTGGAACTTACTTTATATGGAGGTACAAGATATTTTTGCAACAAAAAGGATGGTTGCTGTTAGTCTTTTCATTTATAGTGTGTGGTTCTGAAAGAAATGTGAATGTGAGTGACAGAAGAAGTTCAAAGCACTTAATATAGTTGTTACTGGAATGAGCAAATAGAAGTTTTGAGACACAAGTTGTAAATGCTGTAGAACTCTTTTCTCTTGCTATGATAATGTGAATTAATTCTGAAAAATGCTACATCATACCTGTCAATTTTCTTACGACCTCTGAAATTAGCCTGAAATTTATTTAGTTCTGTCTGGTAGCTAAATAAATGTACTGCTATATAAACTACAGGCTTTTTTCCCCTTAATCCCTTTGGACATGATTAAATGTTTTTTGTATGCCACATACTAACAAGAAATTTATTATTTGTGCTCCTCCTAAGGTGTGCTGTCTGAAAAATCATCTTGCAACTTGCCTAAAGAATTTGCTGCATTATTCAAAGTGATACTAAACTCATATAAAACTAGTTAGCTGATTTTTTTAAACTAGATAACAGAAATTTGCATTCCAGGCTTAAACCACAGTTGAGTGTTACAGGATTTGCAACTGGCTGAAAGTATCTTCTTTAACTGGGAATTCACATGTATTGTACAAAGGCAGCTCTTATTGTACAGAGAGAGCTCTTCTGGTACCAGTGAAAAGGCTGTTCAGAGTTCAGTGCAGTGAAGTCAGGTGGGGAGGAAACCAGGCAGCACATCTGGAATAGGCCCTGTGATTTGGTAGCAGCACAGTGTGCTCTGTTCTGTCAATAAGATCAGAAGCATTGCATCTTTCAGATCTGCACACTTCTCAAAAGGCATCTTTTGCTGTTTTGTCTGAAATAGCTGCATCATTCGATGGGGGGTTTTTTGGCCTACATCTTGGAAAAAAAAAGAAGTATATCCATTTTCATTGCTGGGGGTTCATGGATGCTGTTAGTCACCTCTATAAATACCAGTTAGATTTGAAAGGGGGAGGATTATAGGCAGAGAGTCCTCTGATATATTTCTTAGGTCTGTTCATAAGGTGCTATATTAGTAAGAAACTTCATCTTAAGGGTATCTCATAGACAAATTAGAAAAATACTTCCGTGTGGCTTCTTAATGTTAATATCCTTGAAGAAAGGATTAGGAATATGCTTAAACCACCTGAGCCATTTTTCTTTAAATGTCAGTCTTCGTATCTCAGCTTCTTGGCAGCCTGCTGCACTGAGTGGTGATGATGTCTACTTTCCTGTTTGCTGCTTTGTTGTGTTTCTAACTGGATGCCTCTCTCTTTTTAATTTCTGTGGCAGCATCCCTTGCTCCTCCTCCCCCCTCCATCCTACAGGTAACTCCACAGTTACCACTAATGGGATTTGTGGCCAGAGTTCAAGAAAACAGTAAGTTTGCTGCTTCCTTGTGCTATGTTTTTATCACTGGATGAGGCTTTTGGATTGAGTTGATGGAAGATCTGTGTATAGCCAGAATTCTGCCTTTCCTACTGCCTCTGCAAGTTTGTCTGAACTTGTGAAGGATGGAAAAAAATAAAAAATTATATTGGAGGGACCTGGTCCTCCCTTCTCTGAATTTTCCTGTCTCTCGTGAATATTCACAAATTATAGCTGTTGGTTGGTCCCAATGCAATTAATTGGTATAGAGAGTATTAGTTGAAGCAGCTGCCATGGCTGTAGAGCCATTTTGATGGTTGTATGGTTACTTCCTTTCAGTTTCAGATACTCCTCCCCCTCCACCGCCTGTGGACGAGCCAGTGTTTGATGAGTCTCCACCCCCACCCCCACCTCCAGAGGATTATGAGGAGGAGGAAGCAGCTGTGGTGGAGTACAGTGATCCCTATGCTGAGGAGGACCCTCCCTGGGCACCGAGGACATACTTAGAAAAGGGTAGGTTTGCAGCCAGAAGAGACAGTTTTTTGTATGTGCTCCTGCCATCCTGCTTTTGGATTTGGAGTCTGCCTAGATTCTTTCATACCACTTTAGTCAGTAGCAAAAGAGAAAGAAGAGGCCCTGGTGTGTATTTCTAAGTGTCTCATACTAATACAAGGGGCGTGCTGTATGTGCACGTGCCTTGAGATACAACTTTCTATTTGAGGAAATAATGAAATTTGAATGATAGTTCTGTTCTGCTTTCCTGTGGGACTTGATGAGTTTGAGAACTAAAATAGTTTATATGGGTGCATATGCGCACAGATCTGTTCCATCTCACATGAGATAACAAAACCGTAAAGGGGAGTCTTGAAAGACAAGCTGGAGAAAGTCAGGCTTTTAGTCAGAAAATGTTTCCTGTGGAGAACAAAAGTATAAGAAACTAACGTTCTCTCTACTGATGTAGAGACACATGCAAAGACATAATTTTGATCTGTATTTTTCAAACTGGATGATCAAAACATCGAAAGGTTGGTCTATTTTTAGAAACACTCTTTAAAGTAATAGAAAATGCAATTGCTTTCAGTATGAAGAACTATTAAATAGTAGTTTTAGGATGTCAGAAAAAAAATGAGATATTTACATAGGTGTGGATTCTGTTGTAGTTACATTAATAGCTCTATTCAGCCCATGTCTAGAGATTTGACTACTTTGCTAGAGTTGGGAGAGAAATGCTTGGTTGTGAGTTTTTTGTAGCAAGCTTTGAAGCTTTAAAATTAATGACTTACCTTATACTAATAGAGGACTTTAATACTCAGAAAACATGTATACTTACACTGCTGGGAGTTATAATGCTTTATTCAGCAAAATAATTTATCCTGTGGCAACTCCTAAAGTTCTTATAAATAGTATACTGTGCCACATGATTCAAATTGGACAAAACAGATGAAAGTAGGTAGCTCTTCCAACACATATACCCCCAATAAGTAGAACTCCCAGTTCTTAGGATTTGTGTTTGTACTTTTGATATGACCATTCTCCTATTTAAGTTCATATGAGAGCACTTTTATAGGGTTAGGGTAGATGACCTTTGCAATAGAAGCTGGGACACCAAAGAGGTGTCAAATACAGAGGGTTGCTGTAAATTGGAATGGGATTCAATATGACCCTGTTCTGTAGAGGGTCAAGCAGTGTGTGAGGTACCTTTAATGTGAAGATATGCTCTAGCCTGCAGCTAAGGATGGAAGTGAATAGCAGATCCGTTTGGAACAGATGGAGAAATTGTTAAGTAGGATATAGTTACTGTGGATGCTGGACTTGAGGACACTGCCATGTGACCATAATAGCAACAGCCAACCTGCATTGTCCAGGGATGTGCACTGCAGTTTTCCATTGAGCTCTGTGTCTGCATATGTGGCAGGAAAAGATAAGAAAAAGACCTGGCTCTGCAAATCAGATGAATGGAAATGGGTATCCAAAAGGAAAAATTGCACTTACACCACTTAGAGAAAGTGTGTGTTCACAGATTCCAGTTGGATAATCAGCCTAGCCTACATTTGTGGTCAGTTGGAGAGTTCTGCCAAACTCTCTGTAATTGTTGAAGAACCAAAGATCACTGATTGGAAGAATGTCAACCTAAATGAGTAATTCTGTTTTTCATAACTGCATTGAAACATACTCAAACAGAAACTAAAAGAGGCCCTGGCTCAGGCTGACAGGGAAGGATGCCACCTCCTAAGTCAGTATTGCTGCTTCCTGTCTCATCTGGAGCCTTTCTTGCAGTACTGGACTCTTCCTAACTCAGGACATGTGACGAGCACAGCTTGAGCTGGGGGGACTACAGACAGAAGGATTAAACAGCCTTTTAAAGAGAGGACTGTTACCAGTACACAAATAACATGCTGGAGGAAGCAGTGGCAATGTAAAAACAAAGCCAGGCTTCAGGTAAATTTTATGAGGCTTAACAAGAGGCAAATTTTCTTCACAGACTTAAGAAAGAGTTTCTTTCTTGTGATCATGAAATAATGAATCCATTTAGTATCCAAAGGGACTAGAGTACATTCAAAAGTTAAAAAGGAATTGGAAGTTACTGTGATCCTTGGATGATGATGATTATTGTCATAAAGAGAATGAAGAAAAATAGCACAATGACTCTAGGAAGAAATTTCAAAACCCTTAGGAATTTTGAAGGACTTAAATTGAATGCATCACGTGTTTATACACTTGTTTTTCAAGCTAAAAATGTACTTGTTTCTCCATTGGTGTTTTGTTTGCTTAGAATTATGTGTCCAAAACTGTACAGAATAAGTCACTTAACAACTGCTGGCACAATTGTAGAGCTAACAACATGTGCTTTTAAAATATGCTTTAGTCAAATGATTAAAAAAAAAAGTACATACTCTGATTTTCCACTTGGATTGATCTGTATATTTTATAATCTGTTCTGGATCCAGGTTTCCCTAGTATTGGTTTGTGTTGATTCCTTTGCTCCCTCAAAAGGAAATGATCTCTCTTCTTTTGGAAAGAATTATGAGTTTACTAGGACTCTTGGACAGTGGGTTTATGAACACACGTTGATAATTTTTAATCCTTGCTTTAGTTTAGAGTATCTTTCCATCTATCCTCAGTACAAGGTTTTAGGATCCCTGTCCAACATACTTTTTTTATTTCCTTAGTGGCAGCACTGCATGTTTCATTGCCAAGTGCTCAAAGCAGTGATTGATGCTATTTGTTAAAGTACTCAGAGTCTGGCATAACTAACTTTCTCTATGAAACACATAATGATAGCACTGAGATTGGAAAAACGTATCAATTTGATGTCTATTTTCTGGCATTTCAGGACTGTTCCGTTTAATATTTCCAAGTTCTTTGTCCAGTTTCTTTGCTTTTCCTGCCATCAGTAAAATATTTTGCAGCTGTAAGAAAAATGTCCTGATATAATATGTGTACATTTCCACCTTCCTTCTTCATGGCTCCTAACAGGGGTTTGCCTACTGTGGTGCTGTGTGTCCTGGGAGTGGCTCCTGGATTCTGAGGTGCACATGCAGCTTTAGAGATTTAAATGTGGAAGGAGCTAAGATGGAAGTATGGGACATCAGCCATGGCTCATTCATACTGTGGCCTAAAGAGAGCTCTTGCTACACTCTCTCTTCCATGTTTTCCTGCTCTTAACTGTGCTGAAATCTGGTTTAGCACATGTAGTTTCAGTTTTGGGTGGTCACAGCCATGGGGATTCACAACCACCTTGTTGTATTGTTCCACACCAAAAGTTTATCATACAGTTGGACACTTCTTCTGATGGGTCTGGAAACAGTAAGAATAGAAGAGTTAAAGGAGTCCTGGCTTAGGTGCTTCTAAGTGTGAGCTTGTACAAAAAGGGGGTAGAAGAAACTGTTTCTCTCAGCAGGTCATTCTGCACATACACAGGTGAGGCAATGCCTGGACAAGGGAGGTGACTGGATTTTCCTCCTCCTCTCCTAACAGTCACGTTCTGTTCTTTCCTAGTGGTGGCAATCTATGACTACACCAAGGACAAGGAAGATGAGCTCTCATTTCAGGAAGGTGCCATCATTTATGTCATCAAGAAGAATGATGATGGCTGGTATGAGGGGGTCATGAATGGAGTGACGGGGCTGTTCCCAGGGAACTATGTGGAGTCGATCATGCATTACTCAGAGTGAAGACCAGAGGACAGAACACTGCATCTCCTGCTGCAGGAGCTGTCAGGGCTTCCCAGATCTCCACCAGCCTCTGGGACCCCGTCCAGTATAACTGAATGAAGGATAAATGTAACAACCACTCTTTTGGGTTTGTTTTGGTTTTTTTTTTATTTTCCCCCTCACGATAAGACAATAGTGATTTGAGTTGTTTGAACAAATGGCTCTTCAGCTGCCAGCAGAGGCTATCCTGAGCTATCTGACTTTGAATTAAGCTGACCCATTCAGATGTAACAAACTTGTTGATTAGCTCATACTTCACTCGAATTCTGACTTTTGACAGGCCTTGGGATCTGTCTCAGGAATCCTGTGTGCCCTCACGGTACTTATATTGGAAGCAGTGCCTGGCACTGGGGATGTCCTGGATGCTTGTGGTGAAGGTTACTGGCCAGTGAGCATCCCTCCTGTTTCTACACTACACTCCTGTGCAGCTGGAAGGACAGTCATGTGCTAGAAAATGCTGGGATTTCTACACAGAGACGTTCCTGTAACTGACTTCCAGATAGCTGGATGCATCTTTAGCATAAACACTTCTGCAGCTGCTCTGCACACGTAGGCTGACACAGGGCACACAGAGCCGGCTTTCATTCACTCACCTTTCAGTTTAGACAATTCAGATGGCTGCAGCCCAGAGGACCACCACCCCCATTTCTCATCTTCTGAATGCCACATATTTGTTTTGTGTTCTGCACAAAAAAAAAGAAAAAAAAAAAAAGAAAAAAGTGTGCTCCTCTCCACAGCGAGCTCCTTGCCACGGTTGCTGCCGGTTCAAACAGAACTCACAGATGCCGTTGATGGTGAAGGCAAAACAAAGTTTACAGGTCCTCCTGGGGTCTGAGGATTAACTCTAGGGGGTGTGATCTAAGGTTCAAATCTACTCATGCCTGCTTGCACTAGAGAAACTTGCCCCCAACTTTAGTTTTATGCACAATATAATCTTAAAAATCCAATCAGGTATTGTAAATTGGCTATTTTGTACTTGATGACTAGATTTGCATATGTACTGTGAGAGCCCTGTGCAGAGGCAGGACAAACGACAATTGTCGTCTTCATGTCTGTTGCCAAAATCTCTTCAGCGGAAGCAAAAAGGGCTGTTGTGTGTACTGGTTTCCCATGGAAATCCAAGCAGTAACTAGTAGTAGTCCTAGCTCTTCCCCTAGCCCTCTCCACTCTTTATTATAATAGATATTTTGAGCTGTACTGGTGGCTTGGGGTGGAGTAATACTAAGTGAAGGCTCTGTAGGTCCTTGCGATGATACTTTGCTTCCTAATCTAGTTCAGTTAAAAGTTCTGCTCAGTGATTGTACACAGCAGATCACTGTAAGTGATGGTTGTACTTGTCTGCCCTTAGGAACATCTAAATGTTACCTTTGGGTAAATATTATGCATTAACTAATTAAATTTCCTGTTAAGTCTTGTTAGTCTGCATTGAGCTGATCTTGTATTATGAGATTCTCCTGGGCAAGGGCATCTTCCTGGGCAACTTTAGACTGTCACCTGGCCAATTTGTAGCTGGTAGCAAGAGTAGCTTGTCCAAGGTGAGGCAAGGCTGCAGCCAGAAAGGTCAGCACAGGAGAGCAGGGCTGGCTGTGTGATGCACTGGCACCTGTCTTGGCAACTGAGCCAGCCCCTTGGTAGGTAGTGCGGTGCCAGCATGGAGGTGCAGGTTTGGTGCCAGCCTGGGCAGGGAGATGCCATAGCTGCTCAGAGGGGAAGAAGGAAGAAACAAATGAATGTTTGTAGGCCATGGAGGAATATGATCACCTGCTGTGAGCTTGTGGAACCAAACTTTGGTTTGGTTAAAGTCTGCAGGAAGGACAATTGGAAGAAATTCATGTGCAGATAGAAGTCTCTTTCTCCCTTGCTAATCCACATGTTGTCTTCTTTCTGGAAGCTGACTGCATTGTTTGGGATGAGTGCCAGAACAAATACACTTTAAGCCATTTACTCTGAAAAGTTTTCTTGCAGCAAGACTGAGAAGCAGCCGTGTTCAGTTGTTCCCTCAGCCCATCACTTCTGTGGAAGCAAGTCCAGAACCACTGTTTGTGCAGTCACTGGAATAATTGTTTCTAGTGTCATTGGGCAGGTCTAAGCTTTTGACACAGGGAGGTGGTGCTTGTAGCAAAGGTGATTGAACAGCAGCATTGACAAGCCTTTAGTGCTTATTGGGGGGGCTTGTGTTTTCCAGGAATATCAGAGCTTTCCTGGCTTCTCTTGGCTTGGATATATTTGTGACAAAAACAGAGCCCACAGTGCTCAAATGCATCATAAGGACAGCCTAATGAGTTCCTAAGTGAGAGCTGAACCTCTGCCTGCGCACCCAAACTGCAGCTGGCAGGTCACACTTCAGTGAAACATGTCAACCCACTCTGAGCAAGAGCTTATGCTTTAACACTTATGGCAGGTAGGTGGGGTAGTGTGTACTCCCACTGTGTGCGATACTTAATCTTCAATCAGCTGGTTTTTTGTCTTGCAAGTTTTCTGTGTTGTGTGAGAGCAGAGCAGTGTGAGATGAATGCTTGCCAGAGCCCAGCACAGAAGATGAGGCTGCAAAACCTTGAAAGTGGAATGTGTGACAGCTCCTCAAGAATTGGCTTTGGTCTGATGTGCCAGGGGTTACTTTGGTCCCTGCTTGGTAGTACATGGAATTGTTTATTGTGCAAGAACTGCTGTGGATGGAATTTCTGGGTCACCTCCTGCTGGTTTTATGCTTTATTATGCAGTACTAATGTAAAGAAATTTGTTGAGTTTTATGCATATTTTTTATTTTGTACAGATTTTAATTCTGTTGCTTGTTTGGGGATGATGTGATGTAATGGTCATAGACCAGGCCAAGGTAAACAGGCTTTGTATATTAGTGTTACATAGATTGCATGCTAGTAAAGTCAGTGAGGGTTGTGTTTCTAGTTTTGTCCTGTGTACTTCTCCTTGTCCAAAACCTTCTCTTCCCCACCCCTTTTTAATTTACAGGTTTACTTTAAAAGGGGGTGGCAAATCGGGGGTGAGGAGAGAAACACCTCAGTATTTTAAATAAGGTGCACAACATCTCTTCACTGCTGAGTTTTGCTGCCACAGCTCATGGTGTTCTGCATCACAGGCTGTTGAAGCGGGAGTGTGTATGTATGAGAGGTGGGGGAAGGAGACACTCCAGCATAGCCCAAAGAGTTTTGCTGAATGGCCAAAATGTATGTGTTTCTCCCTTTGTGAGAACTGCCTTAGCCCAGCCAGCTGTTTTCATTGTGCACAGAAATTGTTCAGCATCCTCTAGCGGTGTATGTTGCCTTGGTTTACTGTGTATCAAAGGTTTCTTCCTTCCTCTTGGCACCAGGGACAAAGCTATTAACTACAGCTGCCTCTCTGTAACGTGCCTACATGAGAGGAGATCCGAGTCTGTCCACATCTAGTGCTGAAGCAGGTTCATTGTGGTGCCTTCATTCCAGCCGAAGAGAGATAGCTGAGGTTGCATATGTCTCACCCATTCTTTCCCCTCCTTTTCCCCTTCCCCTCAGCTGCTGTAGCAGAGGGCTGAGAGGGGCAGGAGAGTCAACCAGCAAGTTCTAGGCTCGAGTGTCCTGAGGGTGTCCATGTGCATTGACTGGAGTAGGCACCAGAGCAATGCCAGATCTCTTGCTGGTCTGGCTGGTTAGACACAAACACGCATTGAAGGGCCACTGCTCTCACTGGAGGACAAGAGGTGTGGCTTGGCCCTGAGGTAGATGACAGAGCTTGGTGTGTGTTATCAGGAGGCTGAAGGTGTTCCTGGAATTCAGCTTGTCCTTGCAGATGGTTGAAGTTGGATGTCATGGAAGTGTCTGGAGCTGTCTGCTGGTGTGAGCCACAGGTCCCCACAGGTCCTGTGGTGTGTGGCTGGCTGGCTTACCCGTGGATGCCAGAAAGGCATAGACTCAGCTAGTTCTTGCTAGAGCAGTTTGTTCTCCTTTCACAGCTGCTGGGCATTTTCTTTTCTTGCTGCTGAGGGTTCTTGGTGATAGCCAAAATTGACAGTGGCTGTAATGGACCTTCTGAAAAGTGCCACTTTTACCTGGGGTATTTCAGTTGATCATGAAAAGAAAGCGAGGAGGCAGCAGGACTGAGGAGCCTTTTCCAGCAGAGGATGTGTGGGCTGCCTGCCTGCTGTGCATGTGCACATTGATGACTTAGTGGAAGAGGACTGTGCACTGATACTGTTGAGCTTCTTGGTGTCTCTCACCTGTGCTTGATGGTGACTTAATGCTGTGCTCTTCCTAGCAACTTCCACCACTTCCTAGCAGATGCTGTGGATGCACTTCTCTGCTGGAAACAAACTTTTTTGTTCCATCTGTGGGCTCCAGGCATAGAGCAAAACCTCCACATCTTCCTTTCTGGAAAGGATGGAACTTTACGTGGTTTAGTAAACTGGGTGCATTTACAGAGCTTCTCCTCCCAGAGGTGCAACAGAACATTTTGTGAAACAGGTGATATCTGTATTCTCTGCAGGCCCCCCCTTTTGGAAGCTGCTTAGAGAATGCTGTTGAAAAGACCACAGTGCTGTGGCTTTACTAGGAGCAGCAGTTGCGTTCAGAGTATTAAGTGTCACTGGTGAAGCACTGCAGCATTTCAGGCAGCATTACAAACCACATGCAGAGACTTCAGTACCTATGCTGGCAACCGTGGCAGTGGAAAATGTACAGCACTGTTGCATTCTCTAAGGCAAGTATTTACAACACTACGCTCTAGGGAAGGTGGTGGTGGAAACAGCACCAGCAGGATCATGGGCTGCAGCTTCTGGGGTGCCAGTCACAAGAATTTACTGTGCGTATTCACCTTTAACAGCTTCTGGCATCTCCCAGTATTTGGCACAGCTGCATTTTGTGGATAAAATAGTTATTACACAGAGGTCAGGTCAGGACAGTACAAGAAGGGAACAATATGTGGTTTGTTTTGGGGATTTGCCCCCAGAGTAGCTGAAGTCAATGTGTAGTAGCAGCCCTATTTACCTATTTCTAATGTTAAAACTTCAAGCATAGCAACGCCTCATGTTCATGGGGATGTGTTGAAAGCTTCATTCAGCCAAGGTTTGACAACTGCTGTTAGAAAGAATAATTCACAGATCATGGTGTTCTGCTGCTTTCATTTGAAATAAAACCCACCCATGTGTTTTGTGTAATCTCCAGCCCATGTGGGAAGAGGTTTGGGGGATTTTTTGGTACTCTAAATATACTAATTGTATTAGACATATAACAAGACAGTGATGGCAGCAGCAGCCTGCTGTCCAGAGGTAATCCTACACCCAGGACCCTGCTGAACACTGATATGGGGACCCTGCTGAAATGGGTGCAGTACATTTGTTGCAGTTTCTCTTTATACCTCCGAAGAATCCTACCACTACTGACTAATAGGAAGAGCTATGTACAAGTTTATTTCCATTACAGCGCCTCGGTAAGTGCTGACATGTCCAAGATTTTTTTGTAAAGAACAAGTGCTTCTTTTCACATTTGAAAAAGTGTCTTTTGCAACTTGCATGGACAAGTAGTTTCTATGAATTCTCTGGAGATGTCAGTGTCTAACATGGATTTTGTCCATGCACTTTTTTCTGAAAGCAGATACCCCCCCACTTTGGTTTGCAGTTGGAGCAGCACGCTGTGCTTTTGCTTTGGCACTGCTGATGCAGTGGATGGATGCAGACCCCACTGTAAATGACCAAGCCCACAGGACTCTGGGGAGCTGTATGCCGCCAGTAAAGTTTTAGTGTGTGTGCCATTTGAACCACCTTCCAGTGAGTGCAAAACCCAATTTTTAAATTTTTTTAATTGTACTTGGAATTAACTGTTGCTGTGTACTAAACCCTCTTGTTATGAGCCCTAAATAAAAAGAACAAAGCACACCTCATGTGTTCTGTGAGCGTGCCACAGTCGTGTCACATTTCTTGTCTTCGGCTACAGACTTCAACGCGCTAGGGCCAGGGATCATGTCTTGTGCAAGCAGGAGGCCTGTCCCTGAGGCACAGCACTTCCCACAGCAAATGTACAAACCTTGGCATCCACCCTGCTGCCTTCAGTGCAGCTCCTCAGCCTCTGTGGGACTCTCCCTTTTGTGCACTTGCTAATGTAATTCTCAGCTCTCTGCTGCGGAGGGACGCAGGGTGAGGCTGAGAGCGTTCCCAGCCACGTTCCCTACAGCCCCCAGAGTGGGGCCACAGCAGCACTTCCCAGCCTGCAGCTGTTCTGTGTGAGCAGAGCTGGACAGACTCTTCAGGCCTGAGCAAGGAGCAGATGGAAAAGGTGAGCCTTCACAGGGGTCCTCTTCAGCCCTTTAACTGGTGTGCAGCCATGGCTGGTACAGGCAGCTCTGACCCAGCGGAACGAACTGTGCAAAGGAACAGCAGTTTCACTGGGAGTGAGGACAGAAATGCGATACAGCTGTAGGCTATCAGCTACCTGACCCCTACTGAGAGCAACCACTGATAGCCTGAAAACACAGTGAGCTGATGAAAAAGGAAAATTGGAAGACAGAGGATTAAAACAGAGTATTAAATTTAACTACATCTTTATTGAATTGTGCATATTCCATTGTATAATGATCTATATTGGGTATTCTATAATGTAGTATTTCTTTTGTCCTCTCTCATGCTTAAAAAAGTATATTTATACATATATTTATATATATTTATAATATGGCAAAGCTCCCCCCAACCTGAAGCTATCAGTCTAAAAGAGCTTTGATTTTATTTTTTTTTTTTCTTTTTGGAAAGGGAAGAAGAGGGGAGGCAATCCCATTGAAAGATAAAATGTGCAATTTTCTTTTTAAAGCAGTAAACATGAATATTTACAGCACTCAGCACAAGTTTGCTGCACAGACAAATCATCATTGCAATGACACTTCTTACACTTGCATCTCCAGTATTGTACAGAATATTCCCAGTGACTGGTAACAATTAGTGTAAGCCATAAACCAAACTGCTGCTCCAGCTAATTTCTGGTCCACTGCAGTCCACTAGGAGGCCTAAGATTTCCAATTACAACTTGTGACAAAACATTTAGTTTTTCTTTTAGAAGTACAAGCACTATTGTGCTGCACCAAATTAGGTAGCAGGGTGCCATGGGCACAGCTGTGTTTGCTACACTGTCCTTTGCAAGTGTGTACCCACTTCCAGTGTTGGTTAAAGGCAAGGGACACACAACATCTAAGAGCGGCAACCCTGTTCTCTCACCAGACGTGCTACACATCAGCAGTATGAGACCCCTGGCAACAAGAGACTGGTGTACACACATCTGCATACCTGGAATTCAGCTCAGAATGCATCTCTGGCATCTTGGGAAAGCTGGAAGGGAAATTGTTTTCCACTGTAGCAAATGGTTGAATTCCAAAATTTCCTAAAAGACAAGTTGCCTTCAAGCATTTAAATAAGGGGGGATAGTGTCCACAATCTTTTACTGACAATACTTCCCTCTCATTTCTACAGCACTAGTTCCTGTTCCTCCTGGTCTTCTACCTTCTCTAACTCCCCTTTACCCAAGATCCATCTACTGAGCAGAGAGCTCACTGAGTCCTTGCCCCACTGAGTGCCTCAGAGCACCCACCAAATGATCATCATCCAAGTCATTATTTGCCCTGTGGTTGGTTAGTAGCAATTAAAGTAATTTACACTCTGCGAGATAAGCATGTGTTTGTCATCTCATTTGTAGTTTAGTGTCTTAAACGTCTCAAAATTAGACCAAGCCTGTGTCACAGTATTAGTGAGTGCTGCCCCCTGCAACAAAACCCTGGTTTGCTCAGTCTTCATGGGCATTTTTTAATTGAAGGAAAGTAAGTTCAGAAAGGAAAATTACTCAATGTAGAAAAACAGAATTCCAAAACAAAGCTTAAAATCCCACCAGCATGTGGCAAAAAACATCCAAGAGAAACTCCCCTGTAGTGTTCAGTCCTCTCTGGTTTGGAGTCTGCCCCAGTGGTGCAAGGGAATGAATGCAGAGCCCAACAGCAGGTGCCACAAATGGGCCCCAAAGTAGTAAGACTCACCTGCAGCTGAGTGTCACTGAGTATGTAGTCTACACCTTAACATGCTAAAAAAAAAACAAACCCAGCAACCAATCAAACTCCCATGTTCTGGCTGCATTCTCACTACCTTCTGCCAGGAATTCATACTGCTTTGCTGGAGTGCAACTGATTTTAACATGACACTAGTTAAGTAATACTCATACTAGGACCCACTTATAATCTTATTTTGAATAAGATACAAATTTACCTGCAATGGTACCACTGTAGCAAAACAATTTGGTTCTATGCTGTTTTCTGTAAAAAGCAGAAAAATTCTCTTTTTGCCCTTCTGCTGCTGAAATGGCACTTTTGGTTCCTTAAACTGTGGAAAAAAAAAAATAACTGAAAGGAAGACTGGCCACTCTATCTCTGAGCTGATATGATTTATCTGGTTGTCTAAGGGCACAGAAAGAAGGAATTAGAAAACCTTCAAATGTGCAAGCCCAGAACAGTAAACATTAAAATGCACTTGTTGAAAAAACTGCTTCCTTTCCCCTCAGACCTGAAAAAAAAAAATCCAGGTACCTGCACTTTGTTTCCCTGATGTGTCACTCACTGTTGCCCTGCAGAGAACTGCAGAGTAATCTCAGGAGAGGAGCTCTTTGGCTTTGAGGTCTTCACCAAGTCAGAGCAGTCAGTGGTGATTTGGTGCAGGAGGAAACCACTGTGCAGGGTGAAGCAGGAAACTTCCTCTTCCATGGAAAATAAGAGAATTATTTAGACACGTATGCCTTTCTCTCCCAGCTACAGCTGTTAAAAGACTAAACAGGACCCCTAGCACAGCCACCTGAAACATGCTGCCTGTGGTTTGCTTAGAACAATTTTTTTTTAAAAACAATTTCTCATCTAAGCTTAATGCTGCTAGAAGAGCCTAGTTTTCACTTTCAAAGCAACTCCCCAACACCTGAACTGTGATGTAATGTCCGAGAATAGCTCCCTGCTTTTTACACCTGGGCTGCAGGCACAGACACCTGGCTGAACAGGGCTCTGCTACTCAGAGGTGGATGCTATGCTGCATAGCAGAGGGGAAATGAAGATCAAATGTGGAAAAAAAATACAAACACAGCTGAGCCCTTTCAGCTGCCCTTGCAGGAGCAGGGCTCCCCTGACACCCACCTTAACAAGTGACCAGCCTGTGCCCTGCCTCACGTATTCCAACTCCAGCCATACACGTATTTTGGGATCAAAGCACTTTTGTGTCCAGAGTATGAACACTCAGCCTTCACATGCCCATTTTAACAGTGCCCAAAGTATTACTGCCCATGTTTGTAGCAGGAAGCCTCTTCCTGGGTGTCTGAAATCCAGCCCCTTAATTTTCTGATTTAATAAATATTATGGTGCAGTTATGAAATGACTGCACATGGGGGAAAATAACTTACTTGCAAAATAAGGTGTAAATATTTACTGTCACAAAACCAGTAAACATACCAGAAAAGCAAGTTACAAGGGGAGGTATCTCGTAACTTGAAAAGGCAACCAGATTTTCTGAACCATGCTGTAGCCAAATTTCCATGCTCAGTTGAGAAAAAACAAGCAGCAGGCGCTCTTGTTTAGGAAGGAAACTGTAACTAGAAGGAATACAGGGTGTCACCGTTGCTGACATAAATTCTTTTTGCTGCAGACTTAGAAGTTACACAGCTGTCTCCCAGCAAGCTGTGGGCAGCCTGCAGTAGTAAGCATGGATTCATTACCTAGGGAGAGATACCGGGGATATGAATGTGAGCACAGGAAAACAAGAACAAAGCTCAAATGCCTCTAAAGAAATGGCACTCAAAACATTGGTGTGCCAACTCCAAAGCCCAGAGTACCTGCACCAAATGAACTAAAGTAAAAGGGCTGGAACTGACACACACCAGTGAGGCTGTCTTGGGGAAAAGAAAAGCAGGTGGGGGAAGCAGAATTCCCTGACTGCCCTCACCTGGAGCACACACTGCCTCAGCCCAGGTGCATCTTGCCAGGAGCAGGATAATGTGCCCACTTACCCGTCACGGCTAAGGGCCGAGCAGTTTCGGCTGCAGCGAGCACCTTTTGCCCACTGGTGTGTCTGAGCCCCAGGAGCTGCACACACAAAAAAGCAGCAAGAGGACCAACAGTGAAAATTACAGCACCCGTGAGCTGCAGTATAGCTTAACAACCCTCCTGTGAAGTCACCAGCTACACTGAGCATGCTTAAAATCAACAATGCAAATGCTTTTAAGGACACTTTGTAAGCACAAAAATAGTACAAACAAAACTTGGTGGACAATTTGAAAGATACAAAAAAGTGCCTTTCCATAGCAGTGCTTTAAAAATGCACACAATGGTATATACTCTTATTGCTCAAAAAATCTAGTCTGAAATATTAAAACAATTTCCAGAGGTGCTGAAACAGATTTTTAAAAAAATCATATGAAACAGGTCAGCAGAGACAGCACCACTAATTTTTCTCTTTTCATGATGCACCTATTTAAAACTATATAGTTATAGATGTGTAATTTTCCACCTCAAATTAGCAAAACTTTTTATTCCTTTGTGAATAAAATATTCACAAAGACATTTTCACTATTTGGTTAAAAAAACCCAAAACAACAACTTTATAAAAAAAAGGAATGGGGGACACTGTCACAATATTTCTTAAATGTATCATTCTGAATTACTCTCATGAGAGATCAGTTTATATAGGTTTTACACATGTGAGGATAACTGCCAGGTCAAGCTTCTGTCTTTGTTTTATTCTTTGGGAAAAAGAAAGCATTTCAAGTTTGCTTTTGGAGAAAAAGTATGCAAACAATGAAATTATTTGCCCTATGAGCCTATTGACAGTATCCCCATGGTGACAAGGGAGGCAGTAACAGCTGAAGATGGGGTAGTTACAGTCCAAGTATTTTAGTTTTACAAAGGCCCACCACCCTGCAAGGAATGTGCAATGATACATAAGACCACTTACACCACCTTATCACAAGGTCTGAATATGTGGGTCAGACTGTACAATCAAGCTACCGAAGCAGCTACTGAAGAACAAGGACTGTCATACTCGATCCGGTGACCGATATCGGTGACTAACAAAAAACCAAGTAAATCAATAGTCTGTTTTCTACTCATATGGGCCCTTAGATGAAATTCCTAGCAAATGTTATTGCCTCTTTAAGGTTGTTTTATTTCCAGTCTTCTTCCTTGACTGCTAGAAGTGCAACTTTGTAATAAACAGGTTAATGCACTGGTCACAGTCTCTGAGAGCGACTTCCTACTCTCCTTGTCCTGAAATTGCTGCTCCCTTCTCTCTTTCCAGAAAGGAAAGTTTCCTGAAAATTTCTAATCGGTTACAAACAATACTTTCTTTACACATTTCCAGATGCTTGTTTTTGTGAAGACACTGCATCTTACCAGGCACAGACCAGGTGAGACTGGACGCTGTGCATGCCTGCGTGAGCACACAGTGCTTTCTACAGAAACCTACCTGTTCATTCAGGGTAAGAGTTACACGGACAGCTCACGGATCTGCATGGGTCAGCCTTGGGGGTTGGCAGGATTTTCGATTGCAGGAGTCCTGGCAGCTTTCAGAAGGGGTTAACACAAATATATCCATCTTGAGCCATAGAAACAAATGATTGAGCCTACTAACAGTTAGAATGCATAATGGTTTGGAATATATATATTTATCCTACTTAACTGCATGGACAAGTAAATTTGAAATAATTTGTATCGGTGTATATTTTTATACTATTTGAAAGGAGGGGGAGGCTCTTTATAGTATAAATATATTTCACTCCAGCCCACTATATATAAAATCTATTTCTTTCCTCTGAACATACTCATTTTCAGTAGTATTATGACCAGAATGTTTTGGTATGTTGCATCTGTACTTTTCAATCAATGGACAATGTACAGTTACCAGCCGAACACCTCGGCTTTGCAGAATTTACCCACCACAAACTGCTGAGAAGTTTGTGGGTTTAGGTTTTTTATTTCCTTTCTTTAAAGTGCCCCCTACATCTCCATCTTTATGGTAAGATTTGACCAGTTAGAGTCCGATTCCAGATAATATACTGACTGAAACAATAAATACGGTTCTACAAAAACATTCTGGTTATCTTCTATAATTGCGACGAAATAGATCACAATATATTATATACCTACACTTATAATACATGCACAAACATGTCTCACGTGGACAGACACTACAAAAAAAGTATCTCCCTCCCCCTCCCCTAAATGCAGAAAAAGAAAATGAGGGGTTTGGTCCAATCCATAAGAAGGGTAAAAGTAACTGAAAGAATGAAGCCAACACCTCTCTACCCACTTTTCCCAGTAAAGTATCAACACCCCTAAGCCTCCAAATTTTTAACCTAGCCATGGAAGGGGAATGTCTTTACATTTAGCCATAGCTGCAGTTTGAGATCACCTCTTTTAATGGGGCTATCATCCACATCCCCACATCCTCTCCACGTGCACAAGACCACGGGCTGGCCAATCACAGAGCAGCCCACAAGTCATGGAGAGCACTGGCCCTGGGGACTGACTACCAGTCCCGTGACAGCTTGGTGTTCTGATCCCTTTTGGGGGGTGCAGGGGGTGGCCCCCTCCGTAACGTTGCATAGCCAGATATATGACTGCCCCCAAAGCTGCTGGTCTTCTGCTGGTCAGCCAGCAGCTCTGGTGGGGGTGGAGGCAGGGCCATGTCGTCCATGGTGGCGGTGGGCTCTGTTCTGGACATCCGCGCGGAGGAGAGGGAGCCGTGCCGGGTGATGGATTTCCGCTGCAGCGTCCGGTTGAGGTCTGCCAGGAATCCCGGCTGAACGCTAAGGCTGGACTTGGGTGAAGTGGGCACTTGTGGGCCGGCTGACCCTGGGGGCTCTGCGACCTCTGCCTGTGTCAGTCGGGTGCTGTCGTTCCGCTTGGGGCGTGTGGGTGGTGGGGCTTTTTTCACAGATGGTTTTGACCATGCCTGTGGCTGGGGATTTACAACGGCGACTTTTGGGGAGGTGCTGCCTGAAAACACAGATGGAATTTCTACTGGAGGGGGAGGAAGATCTATTTCAGGTGGTGGTGGTGGGAAGTCTGAATCGGATGGCGGTGAAGGGAATTCAACCACAGGTTCCTTTCCAGACACACTCGGAGCAGAAGCCTTGGCTGGGATCCCACCCTGTGGAAGGACAATGGGCAGACCAGATAGGTTGAGCTTTCCTGGCTTTGGAGGGGCTGGAGGAGGTGATGACTCCTTGGAAGGAGATCCTGACGGCTCTGGTGAGTGTGCAAATTTGCTGACAAGGCGGTCCACTGAAGGCCTCTTGGACTCATGGTACTCAGTGGAGCTTGTGGACTTGATGCTGGAGTTGCGCTGAGGTGTTGGAGGCGGTTTCTTCCCTCCAGGGCTTGATGTCTTGCCGGCCTTTTTGACTGGAGACCCTGATTTGTCAGGTGGGGGAGAACCTGCAGAGGAAGCTGGGGAAGGAGGTGGAGGAGGAAACACTAAGCTGCTCTCTGGTGGAGGAGGTGGGAAATCTGGTGAGGGAGCAGCAGCAGGCTGCCATTTGGGCTTTGCCTTCACTGCTGGAGGTGACTGTGGAGCCACACTCAGTGGAAGGGGTTTCAGAGGCTGGGGCTCAGTGGCAGGTGGAGTGGGAGGAGGGGGGAACTGGCTGACTATCTGCTTCACCACCGATGGCACCGGGGACTGAGGGGATGGAGGAGGCTTTACTGAGAAACTCTGCTGCTTTGGGAATGTTGCAGGGGGAGTGGGGCCAGGAGGGGCAGGGGGCAGAGGAGGCACCTGGGGAGAAGTGACACTTGGTTGTTTCTTTATCACAAGGGGCAAGGGTGCAGTCACAGGGGGAGGGATGTGTGTGATCCCCGGTGACGCCACCTTCCCACTAGGCTGAGGGGGCAGAGCTGCCATGACAGGCTTTGGGGGTGCCTGGGGCGGCGGGGGGGCAGGCACAGGAGGAGGCGGCGGTGGCAACGAGGAGGCGACAGTAGCCTGGCTTATATTTGGTTGAACCTGATGTATCTTGGGGGGCGGTGGTGGCGGCGTGAACTGCGGCACAGAGGGGGCGCACGGTGCCGGCTTCAGCTGCGCCATGGCCGAGCCCGGGGTGGGCGGCGGCGGCGGGGGCGGAGGAGGCGGCATGACCCCGTTGGGGGGCACCAGGATCTGAGGCTTTGCCGAGGGCGGGGGCGGCGGCGGGGCCTGCTGCGCAGCGGGGGCTTTGGAGAAAGGGCCGCCGTGCTGGGCCGCGTTCTGCAGCCGGGTGATGGTGCTGTACTTGACGAACATGGTGGCGGGCGAGCCCGCGGATGGGGCGGCCTGGCTG